>NW_015090852.1:8820614-9015094 GCF_001431845.1 Calidris pugnax
CATTTTAAAAATAAATAAATTAATTATTTTACAGGTTATTTTTTATTTCTCCTTGATAGGATTTTTTTTTTTTTTTTTTTTTTTTTTTTTAGCCTAATTTTCCGTGCTATTTTCCCTCTTTATTATTCTTCCATGCATTTCTTCCCTCCTTAGTTCTTTTCCTCCATGTTTTCCCAAATTAGTTCATCTTTTCCTTATGTAATTTTCTTCCTTGCCCCATTATCTCCCTTCTAGAATCTGAAATGAGACCCTGCTCCCTAGAATCACTCCTTTTGTCCTGCAATGCTTCCCCAAGTCTGCCAGTGATATGATGTCCTCTTTCCTTCTAAAATTGATTCCTGAAATCCTGATAAGCTATAGGACATAGCATTCATGTCAGAATCTAAGCAGGTAGCATCTACATCTGACTTAGAGATGGAGAAAAGTATGTTTGAACTTTAATATACTTAATATATCACCTGAATTTTTACATCATCTTCATAGTGTAAATACAAGCAATGAATTGTGATGCTGATTCTCTTTTGCATGGCATCCTGTGCATCTGGTATGAAGTATCTAATAAGCATACTCTACATAAGCAGTCTGAAATGTTGGACTAAACCTTAGTGGCATGATATAAAAAGGGCATAATCCTTTGCCAAAACAGGTTTTTTAGGCATTCTATTTTTATAATAAACATAGCATTTGTAGTTATTTTAAAATAAATTGTATTGTCTCTATAAGATAAAAATATTTGAATATATAATGATTTCTATATATTTATTACTGTTATGCAAAAGCCTCTGTTTCTATGAAATGTCCCCAGTGGGGTCAGAAGAAATCTTAAATGCAAGCAGAGCTGATACTGTCAAGTTCTTCTAACTCATTTGCCATGTTTTGTGTTCCTGATTTAAATTAAAGGCTATGAGCTATAAACTTCTAGTATTACATTGTTGAAGGCATTGCTAAAACTAGAATCTTAATGGTATTTCCTAAAGATGATTGGGAATTTCTAAGAAAATGGAAATAGTTCTGAGAAAAAAGATAATTATATGTATATTATACGAAGTCATCCATCAAGATCATATGATGAATCCTTACAAAATCTTTTCAGTACAAAGCTTGCTTGTGCTCCTGAATTCCTGTCTACAGTGACTTACATAGGAAAACAAGCGCAAAAGAAAATGGCATTACTAGGAAAAAAAATTAAAAAAAGAATTCTTTGGCAAATAATCCAACTACAAAATGCAATAGAGTAGTGGCTGCTTTTTCTAAACTTCAAAGGTCAGAGGTCTTTATCTCTTAGGTGGTATGCCCCTTTTCCTCTAATAGGAAGAGTCAAGGGTGTCTTTTGCAAGTTTGGATGTTCTACATCAGGGTTAAAAACGTAATTGTCAATAAAATTATTTGGGAGTGGAGGGTTGGTTTGAAACGAGTTTTTTTTTTTTCACATTAGCTTTTTAAAAGTATTTCACAACTTGTTATTGCTTAAAACGTCTGGGCTTTACATTGGAAAAGTGCTTACATATTGAGGCAGCTTAACATTTTAAGTATTAATTTCTCTGAACCCTAGGAAGAAAATTTGTAAGGATTTTTTTCTTCCTGAAGAGTTTTGTAGAATAAATCAATTGGTGATTTAGAGAATAAACTCCTGAAAAGAGTAGATCTACATCAGCCAGTGTTCATGTGGATTGTAGCAAATGATCCTTACAAATTTCCTGTGAAAACTCTTTACTTTTTTTGTTCATGCTGGTGTTAGCTTCCAATTTTAAGCACATTAATATTTAACTTGGCGGTTGTTTTTGAAAGAACAGCACCTTATTCTGTTTGTTTTGCTTCATTAGAGGTTTAAAGTTAAATCAACTGTAAATGCTAATAATTCTTTTGGAAAGAAACTAGTGACCTGTAAAATATGTTGATGCATGTAACTGGCAGCAAGTTTTATTATGAAGCACAAAAATACAATCATTGCAAATGTGTTTAGCATTTTGGAGGTGGGACTTTATAAGGTTCATCTAGCTTGACTTTTTTCTAAAAAGAAAAGGAACTGTTAAAAAAATCACATAAAATCCCTTCAACTTTTACGCTATTCACCTACTTGATATGTGTAGTGCAGATGCTTTTGCATTTGCATAAAATTAATGCCACTCTGTGTAGTGAAATCATTGTTTTACATTTACAGTACTGTTATTTACTTTAATAGCCTTCAATTAACAAACCCTAATAATACCAATGTGTGTTTCATTTCAGTGCTAAGCCCGAAGGTGATAGGCATTGCCATAGCCAGGTATGACTTCTGTGCAAGAGACATGAGAGAACTGTCCTTGTTGAAAGGGGATGTTGTCAAAATTTATACAAAGATGAGTGCGAATGGCTGGTGGAGAGGTGAAGTAAATGGAAGGGTAAGGTTGTTGTTTTTTTTCTCTTTATCTTATTTCTGCATTCACTGACAGTGATTTTGTAAAAAAAAAAAAAAAAGGTGTGTTCCTATGTCATAAACCTTCTTTGTATATTTAAATTCACAAGATACAACATGTTTCATAGGAGCCAGGCAGAACTCTTGCCAGGCAGCTTTCCCAGCATCTAAATTAATTGGTTATTTAATGTGACCTACCAGGCTGAATGTTTGGGCAAGATTGTATGGTTGGAAAATAACCAGGATTAATAGTACAGCTACAGATGAAGTTTCTTGAACTGTGTTGCACACACATATTTAGGGTCAAAAGCTCAGGTTCCTGGTGCTGTGGAAGTCTGTTTAGCAGTTTAACACAGAATGATTTCCACACTTTTCTGCCAGGCTCTAATGCAATGGAATCAGTCACCTTTTTTATAGGAGGCTGTTTCTTTCATCTCTGGAAATGTGGAATGAAGTGGAATATTTTGCAGGGATTTTTACAAAGTCACTTTACACTGCACTCTTATACTTGCATGGATGTAAAGTTTCAGTTTTCATTTATAAAGGCTATATTGTTTCAATCTTAGTATACTGCTTTTTAATGCAGATTAGGTATAAGTATTTGAGGCTGCTGTTTCCATGTCTAAAGGGCTGAGATGCAGGGTTAAGGAATGCAAGGTGAAAGCAAGCAGATTGACTGGAAATGGAAGTTGCAAGTCTAGCTGAAGTAGATGTCCAGATTTACTGCTTTATGCAATCTGGAGAACTTTTTTTCCTGATGTACATGAGCCTGCTTATGATCTTAAAGTGAAATGGTCAATAAGAAATAGGGAAGCTGAAGAAATAGTGGTCATCCTATATGCATTTTACATGTCAAGAAAACTGAGCATCTCATTCTAATGCAGCTACACACATCCTAAGCGATGCCCTTTTATATACTAGCATTTTTTCTCATAGCTTTACAGCCTGGACTTCAGATCATAAGCTCAGTTCTGGACTTCTTTTGGCAAGGTAGTCTAAAACAAAATTTATGCACATACTCCTTCCAACCGTCCTCTAGGTTTGGTTTTGAGGTCTTTCATGAGTGTTAAATTGACCTAGGTATAAAGACGTCTGAGTGAAGAACTTAAAGCAAATAGGCAAGACAGGAAGAACTATATGACATTGTTTCCCTGTATGTCTTACACAATCCTTATTTGGCACATCATTAATTTCAGAATGGAGATAGCATTGTAACTTATGAAAGGTAAAACACTGGACTCTGCCTTCCAGTTCTGTCTTATTTAAAACTTCTCTTGGTGTCAATGAAATTGAACTCCGGTTAGTGCAATCAAATCAGTTGCTATTTCCTTTGGAAGAGGATTCCCTGAACCTGACTGAAACCTGTTAAATATTTAGCTGCTCATTCAAAAAATAGCAACATCCTGCCTGTAGTAAAACTACTTCTGCTCTTGACATTTCTAGACTTTTTTTTCTGAATACTTAGACTTCCAATTTGGGCAAAAGGTTGTTGGTTTTGGCGGGGGGAGGGAGTGGGAGTATAAGAGGATTTAGTCTCAAAAGTGTCGTATCTGCAAGTTATTCTTTTATTTGGGGAACTTACCATTGTGGCAGGTCAGTCAAGTTTATCTTTATAATCTTATATTTACTAAACAGATCCATCCTTGTTTTGGCTAGTTCAGCCATTTAAAAAAATCCCGTGCATCTCATGTATTATTTTGTTCTGCTTTTTCCATTTTTAGGTGGGCTGGTTTCCATCAACTTACGTTGAAGAGGACGAATGAATTAAAAACTTTCCTCTGCTGACCAGCAGTTTCAGGGATTTTAAAAATTTAATATCTTCAAAGTGTTATTAGTATTGTTAAGTATTTAAACAGCAGCATTTTTGTCTGTCTAAACCTTCCAGTCTTAATGTTGGGATTTATACAAAAGTTTGTGCTGACAGATTATTACCTTGCCCAGAGATGTGCAAGAAACAACCTGCTGACTTGCAGTCACTGGGGATCAGTACAAAGTCCAACCCTCACCTTCCCAGAAGATCTTTGGAAAACAAATTTCTTCATGCTCCTTTTCATTTCACCCTGTACTACACCGTGAATACTAGCTACGGCTGAATATTTAATAAGTCTCTTTTCTTCTAGCTAACATCTGTGATGGTACAAGGAGATGAAGGCTTATTATTCCTTATCACTCATGCAGAAAGCAGAGTTCAGTCATTCCAGTGAGCATAAAGTATAGTCAGTAGACTTGTCGTGAAACATCGAACTACTTATCACCTTACAGTTTTACAGTCACAAAAACATTCTGAAGGAAATATGACTGTAGTAAACGTGAGTAGCATTCATGTATATGTAATTAGTTAACTAACTACTTTGAGGTCCTGCCTATATTTCTACCAATGAGTTTAAAGACCTTTTAAGAAAGGTGTAGTGATGTGGTATCGCTTGACAGAGTGTCCACAAAGTGGAGTTGTGGGATCCTTTCTTTGTCATCCCAAGTCTTTTTGTGTGAGGTTTTTTCATTTAAGCAACTGACCATAAAATTGCAACTGAGGATAGTCATGGCAAGATGAGTTTTAAAATTTTCATCATTGATATAAAATAAATATTCCAGGCCTATTCTGCAGGAGCATATACTAATGCAAGATGACATCACTTCTCAGACAGAACTGTTTATCTTAACCCCTTGATTGATTCAGATAAGCTTTGCTGGTTCCAACTCTGAGTTATCTTTTTCTAGTGAGACAGGAGTTTCTATCGCCTTTTGTACTCGTATAAGGTAATACAAAGGGAACTTGCAGACTTCTTTGTGCCCTTTTCTCTCTTGCTTCCTGGGATGTTAATGGCAGCTCAATGAGTGAGTGGTCTTGTTGCAGTGTTATGAACATCCCAAAGGAAAATTGTGTCTAGGCTAGCTAGCTTGAAACACCAGGCCTTGTAAAGTGGTGTCAATCCCTTGGTGAGGCAGTGTTTTAATATATTTATGGAGGGTCAGGGGTGCTGTAGTTATAAAGCTAAAATAAATGTGGGTGATCTCTTCAGATGTGCAGTTTTGAATATTTAGATAATGTCTAAGCTGACTTAAAAACTTTGAAGAAAATAATTTGCATTTTCTTTCTAGGGTAGTGTTGACCAATCAAGAAAGTTAATTCATCTGTCCCACATCCTCTCTCTTGCTTTTCCCTGTCTTTTCATCTTACAATTAGTGTGCGTACACACTGCATGAGTTAACATCACGGTTTTTCCCACTCTACAAGCAACATAATACCATTTGTTCATCCACAGACCAGAATCTCCTAGTATATATTTCAGATTCTTTCTGGCTGCCCCCAGTGTTCTTTGCTTCTTTCTGGCCTCCTTTTGGCCATCAGGAAGAACCAAGCACAGCACAGAGGATTCATGATAATCCCCATTGTCTCTGCAACTATCTTGCCTATCTGCTACACCTAGCATACACTGCTGTGTGACCAGGTGAAAGACAGGATCTTCTAATTAGAAATCCTCCACTTTCGAGATTCAGCCTTGCAGATGAAACTCTGCTGATGCTCTTACCTTTTCAAGGATTTACCTCAAAATTGCGTAAACTGTGATTGTGTTGAGTGCATTACTTGATGGAACAATTGAGAGCATTTGTAAATATGTAGATTATTCATAAAACTTATTTTGTAAATTATGTGTACAGCAGTGTAAACTAGGGTATACTGTCTTTGATCATGTTTTGCCATGCAGTTTTATTGTCTATTGGGAGCTTGATCCTACATTCCTTAAGTAGACAAAGTTGATTCTCTCAGTTTTGCACACTCAAGGGGTAGAGGAATAGGCTCTGGGCCTGTGAAGTGTTTCATGCTTTGCTGTCATATAGTTCTGAGAAGAGGCAGTTTAATTCAATATGAATTGAGAAATACATCAGTCATTTTCAAGAGCTTGGTTTTAGAATAATTTTGAGTAGTGTCTCCGTCCTAAAATTGCTGTAAAGCTTTTAAGCAATTCCTGAGTCCAGTCATCAGCCTTTGAGAAGAATGAAAACCATAGATAAACTTACTTTTGTGGCATAAATCTACACGTCATTGTCTGTGTTTAATGCCCTGTATTGATTGAGTTAATGCTGCATCTTAAACTATATTTTGAGTACCAAAGACTTCCTAAATATTCTGGAGTGTCTCTTTCGTGTGCTACTTTTGCCTGTATGGAGATTTTGTTGTCATGCAATAATGGAGTTACAGTACTTTAATTTGTACTATTTTGTAAATATGTTAAATATAATAAAATGGTTAATTTTTTGTTTAATGATATGTGTCAAAATGCTCAGTTGGCTAGTATGAAGGTTGTGCTTCGTTTGTCTAACCACCTTCTCACTGTGAGCAGAAGTTGGTAATGTTCTGTTTTGATTTCCCAGGTTTGTATAATCCTTGTTGAGTTGTAAAACTGAGCTGTCCATGTAAATGGGGTTGAATAGCTTTCCTTGAGAGCTTTTCATTGTTGGGATGCTTTGCCTTCTACCATGTCCAGAAAGGTGATGGGGTTTTTTGTTTTATTTTTTAGCTGTAGAGAACGTTGTAGAATCAGTCATATAGTATTAATTTTTGTCTGTCAAAGACTGAAGTTTTTTTGATTGAAACATTGTTCTTAAGTTTCCTTTTACATGTCATGTTTCATGGCAATGTCCTTTCTCTTCCACCTTCTGCTTTCTCCCTCTGTCATGTGTGAATTAACATACAAATTCAGGTTGAATTGAGCTCAAATCTGAAAATATAGTCTGTGTCTAATTTCATGGGCTACTTGATAACCTTTTCATGGTGTAACCCATTCATGCATTTTTTAGAATACAACTTTCATTATTAATATGTTTATAAAAATATTTCTGGGCTGGTGAATTAATTCAGCAAGGTCAGCGATGATACAATTGCAGTGTTAATTCATTGTGTCCCTTCTATTTTTCAGTAGCAGAGATTTTCTTGTGGAACTGCCCTTCTAACAGATAATTATTAAAATTAATGAGGCATTTACACATCTCTACAGATGTAAGGCATAATTTTCCTGTCACCCATGAACATATCACATAACTAAGAGTCACACCTAACACAAGATGCAAAAATGTTTCTCAATTAAATTCTCTTGTTAGCAATATCACACTCAGTCACAGACATTCTCCCCCTTATAGGCAAGAAGAGATGCATGTCCTCTGATGGGTGAGAAATTGAGAAATCACTGTAATTAGGGCATGAGAACAACTTGTGACTGTATTCTGAATAATTTTTTTAGTCGTAATGCTTGGAAACTTATTTGAAAATCTCAGCTTGGAAAAAATCTAACTTGAACAATGAACATTACTTCAACCAGGATAGCTTTCTCCTCTGCTTCACAGGCAAACTCTCTATGCTCTATGAAGGAGAAGAAAAAGTCTGTTCTTAAGGTTTTAACAGTTCATAAAGGTGAGACAGAGATGCTGTCTAGAAAAAAGCGAGACTGCTTTGTACAAAATATCCAGCCTCAGACCCAGGTTTTGTTCTGTTGACTTTGATGTTCAGTGTGGAAATCTTTGTTTCTATTTCACGATCAATATTGCCAACACTTTGGAAAAAGAGCTGCAACAGCAGGTATAATTTATGTACGGGCACTGTCATACAGTTTCACCAATTGTATTGACACTACAGTACGTTAACCTTTGTCTCTTTGCTACAAACTGGGCTGCTGAGAGCATTACATTTCTGTTTAATCTGAAATTCAAGTTGTTCTCTTCAAAGACAGCTGGTTATTCCATTTGAGCAACAGAGGAAGCACTCCCTCCTCTCCATTTTATTGCTGGGTGTGACATCATGTGACATGGAGTATCTCTGGCTAGTTTGTGTTGTCTACCTGGTTGTGTCCCCTCCCAACTTCTGTTCAGTAGTGGGGAAGGCACAGAGTAAGAGAGGCGGCCTTGATGGTGTGCAGTGCTGTTTAGCAATAGTTAAAACATCAATGTGTAGTAAGCACTGCTTTGGTTGCAGATCTAAAACATAGCAATGCAAAGCTGGTATAAAGAAAGGTAACGCCATCTCAGCCAGACCCAGAACAGCAGGCATAAAGGGAAAATGAGAGGCAGAGATGCTGTGTCTATATGGAATGCACTGTGCTTGAGCAGGCCACAGTAGTATCTCTTCTTCTCGAATTCAGGCAGGGTCTTTACTGGCATACAAGGTTGAATCTTGGATTGTGTTCATTTAAGAGAAAAGAGGCTTTCTTGAAATGTGCCATGGAATTTTAGCTCTTACCTAGATGTCAACTATATGGAGAAAGGGTAGTTTTGAGTAATTTTAACTACATAAAACGGTGAGATGAGATGTTATTGATACATTTCAGCATTTTGTCAAAAACTGGGTATGATGCATGTATAATTAAGTAATAGAAATATAGAAAGGGTTAAGCATCAGAAATCAACCGCAGAAGGGTGATTAATTGCATTACCTTAGCAACTTCCTTTTCAAGAACAAAGAGCCGTTTGTTTTTGTAGCAAATGAGATTTGTGTTTCTAATTTAGTTTTATAATTCCTGATTTGCTGTAGTGTATTCTGCCCATTCATTATGAGGATCTCTGATGTTTACATGACTGTAAAGTTAGATTTTATTTAATAAGACTCCTGAAATGTTTGAGTTATCAGTGACTTTTTCTGGTTTATGATTTTTTTACCTGGTAATGTCCTTCTCAGAAAATACGTGAGTTCATTTTAAAATGTTGCAACCTGACCTTAAGTAAACTCATAGTTACAGCAAATAGTAGATTTGGAGGTGGCTGTTTGCCAAGGGGCATAAGGCTGGTTTGCTTCTTCAAGAACTTTTTTTTTTATATTAATAGCGTAATATTATGTGGCTTTAGGAAGAACAGAAATTGAGAATAAGAGAGAACAAGAAGTAAAAACTTGATACCATATCATATGTGTTAGAAATAGCCTGGTGTGTGATAGCTTTTCTTTTGGACAATAGATTCTATTTAGGCAATAGATTGCCTGAAATATTAAATGTGAATAGATAGCATTGGATTGGAAAAAGAAATTCTGTAATGCTTCTGTATGGGAAAACTTTGCTAATGAGGTAGAAGAGTGAAAGACCCTTGGACTTGGTCCCAGTCTTACCAGATAACTCTATAAATCTGTCTTCAATTAGTTCTATTTTTTCCCAAAGCAATTAAAAGGTTTCCTCAAGGAGATGCAATATTGTTCTTGGATTTATAATTCTTACTCATGCATAAGGCTAACAGAAATATGTATAATTGAAGGAACCATTTTCTCTGCTAGTTTTACAATCAGTATCCCTGTAGCTTGTAAGCTATTAATGTGGAATGTGCCAGGAGGCCCCCACCCTACTAAATTACTGGGTGATGTACAAACACCTTTCCTACCTCTTCTCCCAGATATTTTGTTTTTTAAATCCTGAGTTTGTTTTCCTTTCTCTTTCTTGTCAAAGAAGGGTACTTAAAGTTGGTATCGCAGAAAGGCCAGTTAATTAAATACAGTGTGAGCACACTGGCTTGGGAGCTTTTTCTCCTTTGCTTCCGTACTGCATAAGACTCAGAACGGCTGTAAGGATGGTATAGAAAACTTTTTGGTTTAATGTAAGAGAGGGGAATGCTTACCTCAGAGAAATTTGTAGGCCAGTTTTATCCCCTAGATTTGATGTATCTCTGAATATAGCTTCATTAAACTTGGACTGCCTTGTGTTTGTGATGGGTGAAAGATTAAATTCCCTGGAACTGTGTGTTCTGTAATGTTTTGGGTGTGACACTCTGGTGCCATCTGTGTGTTTCGACTGAAAGAAAACTTGAATGTACTACATCCTGAAAGGGAGGCTTCTCTCTTCTCCCTCCCGCCCCCCAAATTACAGACTGTTATAAAATTCAACCGAAACGTGCTACAAGTCAACATGCACAATCCCATAAGTAAGTCATCAGGAATATTAACATGGAGAGAAGAAAAATACAGGCAGATGATAAAAGCAATCATGCCTGATTTTTGTTTTGGTAATATAAATTTTTATTGTTAAAGTAAGGGTGGGACTGGAGTTGTATTACCTATTACATCAACTGCTCTATTCCCAAGAACAATTCTAAGTAGTGGATGCAATAGCAGGTGATCTTTTCATATTTTATTTTAAAAAGAGATACTTATTGTCTTGGTGTATGGCAATGAGAACATCCTCTATAAAATGTGAAGTAATCATTCATTTATGGTAAGGCTGCTGAAGTACTTTGTCAGACTTTGGGCACTAAATTTTGTATAAGATACAGTCTCATTGAAAATATTCCTGAAGAGACTAACAAAGAAGTGGGAAGAAACTGGAGTTGTTTGAACTAAATTATAGAAGAACAGGCTAAGGGGTGTGGTGGTAATAGTGTCCAAATAAGTGAAAGGTTTTATGCAACTTAGAGACTGAACTGTTTTCCTGAACTCTTCTATAGTCAGTGTAAATAGTACCAGAAAAAACAAGCTTGAAGTGGAGCAAGGAGATTTAGTCTTAAGGCAAGTTTTCTGAATATCAAGCTACCTAGGCTCAAAATTGTCTGGCAAAATTGTGGAGTCTCCAACACTGGAGGTTTTAAAGATATGGTTAGCTAAATGTATGTCAAGGATAGTTTATATATATTTAAAGATGCCCAAGATACATACCACATGTTATTTTGGAGCTCCTGCTGAATTGCCTTTCTGTAATTGCCTTTCAGCTGTGCAGTGCTTCAATCAACTGCTGATGTTTGCCAAAATCCCATAAAAATGTTGTATCAATGTAGAGAGGAAAAGACATACAAAAGGTAACAAGGTGAACGTCCAACATGGAGCTAGCAGGTTGCTAAATATGCAAAGAGTTTGAATGTTTACTAATTAAAACAGTTTCTTCAGGGGATGCAGTTGGCTCATATTTAGCTCACAGTGGTGTAACAATGGTATATAACCCGGTATTAAGAGTTAGTTCACAGTAGGAAGCACAAGCTAAACAGCATTATTACAGTTTATAAGGTAGAACGTACTGTTGCTGCAACATATACAGTGTTGTCAAAACCAGAACTTTCTTAAATATGCATTGATTTCAGGGAAGTTTAAGAAGGAAGGCAGCTCAGGTACTGTGTCTTTCTACGTGGTTCTAAACTGATGGAAAACGAAAGATCTGAGAAAGAGATGACTTTGCAAGCATCTTTCCCTCAATCAGAAATGACATTTTTATAAAATAAAGGCAGTTTGTTTAGTTCTCATGCAGAATTTGTGAAAGTACTATAATATTAAAATTTGTCTGTAAAAGAGAGTAGAAAACAAGCTATCAGCTTGACTGCAATTTCTTTTAATGTCAAATGATTGAATATTAGTGCTAAGATTAATTCTACCTGGTGTCTGAATGCATCTTGTTTCACTTTTTCTAGATAAATAACAAATAACAGTGTTAGCTTTTGACATGGCATCCTTTCTCTCTGTTCTAAATGTGTATAAAGGAATGCAGTGGTTTGTCTAACATGCAGCTGAATTTAGTCTCAATTTTTAGATCATTGGGAGTATTTTGTAGTTATCAGTGAAATAAATCAACAAGCACAGAAAACAGCTGGAGTCCAAATAAAATGCATCTAGTCGGTAAGACTAATATACCTAGGTATTTTCTCTTTCTGGCTATTCATCAGGAATGCACTGTGAAGAGTAAAGTTTTATTTGAATGTTACTGAGTGAGCAGTTCTAATTACTAATAGAAGTCATCAAACCATATAGTAGTGTTGTGACATTAAGTAATAATTAATAGACCACGTGATGTGTGGCTGCAATGTGACTGCATTGTCACAACCGTGAAGTGACAATGATTAACTTGTGACATAACAGAATGTGCCTGGAGAACAACTGACATGAGATGTGACACTGTTCGTTCTTCCCTGTGTCATTGGAGTTTGGGCTGTCTCCACTCACAAAATGCAGCTGGGTTCAAAATCCAGAACCTGTTGATGTGACTGGTGTTTGGGGAGCATACATGGTTCACTACACATCAGCCTGAGCCTTCACATGGTGATTGAACCTCTTATTGTTGTGGCTGCTTGTTTTGGAGCTGGTAGTAATGGGTCCTTGTGCAGCTCCACCCTACTGTCAAAAGTAGGCAAGATGGCAGGATTTGCTCTACTGGTGTATTAATTTTTTAATAAATTCTAAAACCTATAGTATCTAGACACTGAAGTTATAGCTATAACTGTATGATAAGACTGTGTTACATAGTATGCATTCAGACGTACATACAGAATATTCTGTGTGATTTGTGTGGTTAGCCAGGATTTACGATCTTGCTGCTTTTAGGAGAAGAAATTGGGGAAAAAAATCATGTATTTCATGTGCACAGCCAGTATATTTACCAAAAGTATACTTTTTTTTTTAAATTTTCCAGGACAAGAATCAGTTTTCTTTCCGGACATTTAGGTTTCTGGTGAACATTTTGTTCAAAAACCCCACCCTTGCAATCTCATTTGTGGCTTTCTTCTCTGTATATTGCTTCCCTGGTTTCTTAAACCTTTTTGTTTCCTTTCTTTCACTCCCCCTCCTCTAATGGCATGAACAGAACACTTCAGTCAACCCCTCAACCCTGTTTAGGAAGAAATACCCAGAGAGGTCTTTTGCCAGCCTGTGCTAAGTTTTCTCAAGGAGTACCTTGCCTTTGGCAGTGGTTTCTTATTATACTTAACAGTGCAAGGAGCATTTAATATTGGTGGGTTGGTGTTGTTTTTTTTTCATATAGTCGGTGTGAAAAATGCTTAGCAGAGCATTAACTTTGACTTGTTGAAGTATACATATTAAAGCAGCTTGGAGCACCTTCCAGCACAGTAGCACAGCATGATGCATATATATAAAATATAAAAAAAACCTATGGAATACATGTAGTAGCAAATTCCGTGGCAAAATACACACTTAATCAAGTATAAGCAACATTTCCTTTGCTTTTTTGAAAGTGAGCATTTCTTGTAGATATTGTATATTTCATTTATTTATTTGGAAAAATACTAACATTCTCCATTGAACAGAACCCAAAACAAAATCATCATATCACCTATTTAATGGTGGGATTTTCTTACCTAAGAGGTTATAGGACACTGGGTTTGGCTTCTTGCGAGGCTGGGAGGGAATTTGTTGTATAGAGGGAACTGAACATGCATTTTAACAGCATTCTGCCACGTGATGGAAGTTCCCAGAGATTTTTTAATTCCAAAATATTTAATACAGTTCTTCTACTTAAGTAAGCTAATGATTGTGCAACAAAATAGCTTGTTATAAGGCGGGGGGAAACTCTAAACTGAAATGCTCTTTAAATGTGTCATGTTACTTTCAAGATCAGATTTCACTATTACACTTCCTAGTGTAACACTAGAATCATATTTTCCTTTAAGCTTGTAAGATGAAAATATCTGAAGCACAGACCATGGGGGACATAGAATATATCCAACATCCTCATAAGCAGCTCAAGCTTGACCAGAACTGTTATAAGTTCAGTAGTAACTGTGGCCCTTTCATTGTCAAAAGGACAGAGACTAGTGCGAACTGAAGCCATATGGATCAATCAAGATCTGTGCTCTTGAGAAATATTCAGCTGCCTGAGTTTTAGCAGTGATGGTGCCTGAGGACATGTCTTAGACTAAGTTATAGTTCTCTGGCAATCACATAAAATAACTGTCCAGAAAATTATATTCTAGCTGCGTTTCAAGCAAGCTGATCTTCAGCGCATAGGGAGGAACACGTCAGCATCCTTGTATCGCATGCATGAAAGCTGAGGTTAAAAACATAACCTCAAAGTTGCACAGAGGCCTCTACTTCAATTACTGCAGTGCATCTAAGCACTCCTAAGCCTGAGCCTAAAAGCTACAGTAATCCTAGAATAGCAGAAATAAAGTAGACCCAAAATCAAGATCTATTGGTTTTACCCAGCTCTTCCATCCATTAAAAGAAATGCTTTGAGAACAGCTTTTTGGACTGATATTTTTGACAAAACTCTCTAGGATGAAGGATCTGCTGAAAAAAAATTTGAGGAGCATTAATTGTGACTGCTTCCTGCCTGTTTAGTATTACTTGCTTGGGGTTTCTGATTCCAATAGTAAATGCAGAGAAACCTATGTATTGCCACATTTGTTGGATTCTGTTATAATTTACCCAAAGGGCAATAAAGCCCTATTAGTTGAAAAGAAGCTGCTCTGTCTCTCTGTTCTTGAATTCTTGAGACTGAGAAACTAATGCCAGCCTTAATAAATATGTTAGTTTTACAAATTAAAAAAAAAAAATTCTCAATATATCTACTTTATTAATAATAAAAGATGATCAACAACTGTCCTACATGTAACAAAGTCAGGAAGTTCAAATTAAGCTTATACCTCAAATCGAACATACTAAAATGAAAAACATGCAGTTACCAGAGAGTAACCAGTCTATTTGTAGAAATGTTATTCAGTACCCAGGTGAACAGAAGTATGAAACTTGATGATTGAAATCTACAAGTGTTAAGGCAACTTGCTGACTTGAATGGATCCAGGATTTCTTTGTGATACTGCAGGTACCGTGATCTTGGACAAGACTATGTTCACTTTTAAAGACATAATAAATATTGCTGTGAATTTCTAATTTATGGGTATTGCAGAAACAGTCAACAAAGATTCTAAGACACTCTGTTAAAATCCCATAGAGAAAAAGTTGTGAACTCCCCCGGGTAATGGCTGTGACAAAGATTGCACTTGCATTGACTGTGTTTCCTTCCTCTAGTATGCGCAGACATGGTCCAGGGCAGACTATTATTCTTTCAGTAGCAAAAAACTTTTAACCAGTGAGTGCTACTTCCTGGCATGCCTTGGACTAGTGAGTGCTCCCTGGTTTCTAGTTAGTCACTACTAGCTAGATAAGTGTTTTCATATTTTTAGAATTCTGCATGTACTTAAGAATTCCTATTAGGTATACAGAAAGGACAACATAGCAGAAAGCTGCCTGAATGGTAAGTGATCGTGTTTATCAAATTTCTTTCTTTTATTTTCCTCTTCTCTAATTTTCACCTTCCCTAATCTTCCTCTTAGGAGCTGTTGAAAAGCACATGTTCTTTTGTGTTATTTATATTGTCAGACTTGGAAAGTGTCTTACCTGCCAAAGAAAGCGGCTTAGTCGTTCTTACGCACTATATGAACCCTTGATTTGTTTAGCTTGCTTCCTTGGAGGCAAGCTGATATGTTATGCTGGAGTCAGGTGACTGTTTACAGGGACTATTCACTATAACTATGAAACCCTTTTAAACAGCCACTACTTTTGCCTGGCTTTATATACAAATCAATAGTCTCTTTTGCAGCTGAGCAGATCATGTAATTTCTAATGTAACTAAGCAAGCAGCAGCATGAAGATGTTTTTCCCTAAAAACAGGTGCTAGAACTACAAGAATGGTTTTATTGGTTCTCTTAGGTTTAATTAAAATTTCAGAAAATCCCCATCCTGTCTCTTTCTTTGGCCTTGTGAATTATCAATACAGCGTAGGTATGGTTTCTTTATTAGTTTCTAGTACTTCAAGAACAAGGAACATCATACTGAGACTTAAGGATATATTCTGCAATGTTTATACATGGGGGAAAAATAGATACTTGTAGTGAAGAGATGACTCTCCCAGGGGCTTTTTTATTTTTTAACATCTCTCTCTTTATAATAATATTGGAAATGGATTGATTCAGAGAATTTGAGATTTCTATTGCTGAAGAAAAGCACAATTATTTGTGAGGGGTGAGGTGAGGGCTGTGTGTGCACAAGAATAATTATCTATGTAAGTAACAATGACAAAGCAATGGGCCTGAATGACAGAGTATTTGGAAGGCTGGGTAAAATTCACTTTTAGGCAAACACCGGTTTCCAACTAGTGCAAAACAAATAACAGTTGATCTGTAAGGTGTTGCCTAGCTCAGTGGGTTGTGACAAGCTGCTCTAATGATACTTCCATCACCCATTTGCCCCACGCCTGGCACAAGGATATTCTGACTGGTTTGGCAATGATGAGTGGCCACCGTAAAAAGAAGAATTCTGAAGTCTGGATTGCCCAGTACTACAGATCCGTGGGCAAAGTCCACTCACAATTTGTATCCATTATTCCTCAGAGGGAGACAAGGACTACAGCCAGTGCATTTGAATGTAGGAAATCAGACAGTACTATGTTGTAAATGCATGCTGGAAGGTGTTTGAGTCTGTTAACTTGTTATGCTTAGCGCAGTCCTACAGAGACAGGATTCAGGGGAAGCTTTTAATCAATATTCTAATCATTGCTCTGGTGAGAAAAACTGCTAGCCTGAGAGGCAGAGGTCTCTGCTAGGACTGGGGAGAGATGAGATTAGTTCAGGGGCACCCTACAGGGTGCAGCCTAAACTTGTACTGGAAGGAAAGAGACATTTTAAAAGAATGACATATAATTCTAGCATGCAATGTCCCTGTAGGAAATGCAAGTCAAGTGCACCAATAAATGAAAGAGGAAAATGCCATGGAAGGCAGTAAATCAAAAAGTAATTGATTGGAATATTTAGAGAGCTTAATTTCAATTGGTGAAAGTGAGACAATGACATACTGCAAAACTCTGAGCTTTGGAAGGAGACATTTGCAGTACTTACTGTTCAGCTCTTTTCATTAATTCCCAGAAAGGGTGTGCTGGAGGAGCACAGCAGGTGACCCTTAAGGACGTGGCCTTATTCCACATTTTGGTACATTGTATAGCTTCGGATTTTCAATGGCTTGACAGTTTAAAATTAGTTTAAAATTTAAGAATTAGGCCATTAATCCCTAGATTTTCTGGGAAGGGAAACTCCCAAGGAGCACTGCTCTTCTCTGGTTAGCATTGAAGATTCTTAGGCACTGAAGGCACCCTAGTCTTAAAGTTCTGTAACTGCCACTTCCATTTGCTTTTGTGGCTTGTGCTGCATTGAATGCTTATTAGAACTAAATTAAGGTCAGTCAGGCTACTGATAATTCCAGTGAAGTTATACACTTCTGTCATCTCAACATTTTTCACTAATAATTTCATGTTTGATTTCAGTTATATTTTAACATTTTCAATTGAAACGGCAATTATTCTTTGTTAGAACCCAGCCATTACTCTTGTCAAAAAGACATATGATGCATTAGCTTAAGGGCAATTGCTAATAACTACGGAGGTGACATTCGGTTACATAGGATGGGCAAGTCTACATATATCTTTGTCAAATGGTCAGGGTTTGCATGCCCTGTAGTTTACGCTATTTGTGAGCGCTGCCGAACTAATCATGCAAAACCAAACCAAATTTCAGTTTGGCTTTAGTACCATTTTGCTATAATTAACATCTGTTCTCTCCTGCATTCATTGAAGTCTTTTTTATGTTCATGTTTTATAACTGCAACTGAAATGAGCTTGCTGAAGGGTGTGCGAGGGGGAACTTTTGGTTGCCATATAGACTCTTCAAGCATTTGTGATGACAAAGCTTTCTGATTACTGGGAGGAGTGGACTAAATGATACTTTCTTACAGTTTCAGCTTGTGCAAGATGTCCTTTGCTTTGCTAGACCCTACTATCCTGCTCATGTTACCTTTCCTTTCACTTATTACCTCACAAGAGTGTTTTGGAACATAATAAAACATCCTGTGTCTTGTTTCATTGCCAGTGGACCTGTGGGCCAGATTTTAAAGTTTTCTGATACATTTGGGAATCCCATGGCATATTTGCATCTCTGGAGCTTTAAAAATCAGGTTCCACTAATACAGCTGAAACAGGCCCAGATGTTTTCTCTGTTATAACAAGAAGAGTGGGATTTTGTGTCAGCTGTGCATAAGGGAGGGGAATAAGCTACTTTGCTGATGCAAATACATTTTATTTCCCTATGAAGAAAAAAATTCTCATGGCAAAGATTTTATTTATTTATTTAAAGACTGAGGTATGCTGTGTTCCTCACATCTTAACGCACTGGCAAGCCTACATTTTCTCACAGAGTTTGAGTTGATACATTTTCTGGACAAAATTGTAGCTACATTGAAGTCAGTGGCAGAATTCGGCAAAGTTCAGGAAATGGGATTATACACACTAAATACAGATGCCTGTGTTAATTTTACTTTCACTGATTAGTATACAGACATTGTTAACTATCTAATTTGCCTTTAATTCTGCACAGCTTTGCCCTTCTTCACCTCATTCAACAGGGGGAAGGAAAACAATGGATTATTTTACTGTGCTTTGTGGGTCTTTTTCATTTGCTGCCTGATTTTACACAAGACTTCTATACTGGAGTAGCAGTCACCATAGCAGAGTGTTTAAACATTGTGACACTTCAAGTCTAAACTGGCAATGAACAGTATGATCGTTTATATCTAATTATCTGAGCAAGTTGTACCTATAACTTCCTTTTCAGGCTTCAGGAGAGTCATACGGTGCCCGCCACCCTCTTTGTTCTGAAGAACACCACTGCTTTGCTCATCAACTTGCCCCTTTTAGCATGAGAGGGCTGGGTTTGCAGATCTTCCTTTCTGCATATCCCTGTGCTGCTTGAGGGAAGCATATCCCAGACCCCTCTGACTACTTTTTCAGCGTGTCCTATTTTTATATATCGTCGTACTTCCCAGTAGTACTTGCCCAGGCCGTGCTGCCATTCTACAGTCTGTTGTCGGCACTCACCCACTCTTACTGTGTTAGTGTAGTGCAGTACCGCATCTTCTCTCTTTGCAGGGGCTTCAGGGCTAGGTACAGACCATTCCTTCTTCTCAAATCACATTCTTCTTACTGACCAGCTCCTGCAATCCCGTGCCTTCCAAAAGCAGTGTTCCTTTTTTATGCTTTTAGTTACCTATGGTAATCTATCTAACCTGGCACCCAAATGTTTAAAATGTCCCTTTTGGAAAATAGCAGCTTTCAGCTGATAACCAAAGTCCTTCAGTCGCCTTTAACATTATTTTCCAAATAATCATCCACATAGAAAAGACTGGTCCTCAGATGCACACACTGAGAACCTAGTGGCAAACAATCCCCATGGACAGCACTGTGGCTATCCAGGATGATTTCTTCCCAGCTGTTACTGCAATGCTTCCACCAGGATGTTTCCACCTCAGATCACCTTTAATTTGGATCAAGAAAGCATAAATCCCTCATGAAAGAACGCTACGTGTGTGTATTGTTCTGTGAAAAGACACAGAAGTCGTGAAAACAAACTGGCTGCAAAATTTGCACAGATAGAGTTCCTAGAAATGCAAATGTGCCTAACCTTGTAATTTTCTTCTTAATATGATATGAATAGGTGGTAAATTTTTCCTTTAT
The DNA here is from genome assembly GCF_001431845.1 of Calidris pugnax. Classification (NCBI taxonomy): domain Eukaryota; kingdom Metazoa; phylum Chordata; class Aves; order Charadriiformes; family Scolopacidae; genus Calidris; species Calidris pugnax. The sequence goes on from NW_015090852.1 coordinate 8,840,250, forward strand.
GCATCTTACAGTAAACCTTTAACTTGCAACCAGAGCAATTAGAACAAACCCCAAAGCTCCAAGGCGATAGCAGCATTTCTGTCAATATTAAGTAAGCACCTTTTTTTTTTTTTTTTTTTTTTTTTTAAATAAAAAGAACAGGAACTTATTTAGGAAGCTAGAATTTCTTGTAATGTTGCCTTTTGAAAGCTGGGGGCTGGCTTTCCAGACAGTCCGTGCCCTGAAGGAGTTTGCCTGAAACTATGACTCGTTTTCATCTGGGAATACTCATGTCCATCTTTGAGGTTTATTCAGTCACTGGTACCATTAATGAGATGCAACTTTGTAGTTGCCATTGCTTGAAATCTATGGTTATTAAAATTTAATTAACAAAGAAGCAACAGTTCTTATCTGTTGCAATTCTTTTAGAGATTGCTTGCTATTGGAATCTGCTTCACAAAGAATGAAAACCCAGAGCTGGTCAGTGAACAGCTGCAGTGCCTTATGGTACTAGCAAAAAAATGAAATGGAAATCATAGGCTGGAAGAGGTGAAAGTGCAGGTATGTAACAGAGTAGTAAAAAATTTTTCCAGCAACCTTTTCTGGCTCTCTCTGAAGACAATGAGCGTAATGATGCCTTCAGTTCAATGGGAACAGGAGCAGGCCCCCAGAGAAGAGTGGTGGGATCCATAATGAAACCCCCCCTGCTAATAGCTCTGTTAAATAGCTTTGGTGTTGACTACAGAAGTACCAGCTGCACACACTCTTGGCTGGAGAAAGAGAGTTGGGGAGATGTGAATATATGTGGGAACATCTGGTGTGGAAACTAATCAAACTGCACAAATTATTTTCTGTGTTATTACTTGATTGTTCTTCTCTATGCCAAAAAGGAGAACAGGAGGTGAGTGTCAAACCTCTTCATACAGTGCAGCAAATCCTCCCAAAAGGATGAATCTTTTCCTTCCCCCGAGATTCAAGTTATTTTTCTTGAAAATGAATCAATAGCCCAAGTTTTTTAGGAAAAGAAAAAACAGCTACTCTCCATAGGATGCGTGTTTCCTCTTTCCCCCTTGCCACACTTGTACCCGTGTTATGCCTGTGTATATAGGCAAAACCACTTTTCTTTGTTAGTCATTTATCTTCCTGTCTGAGAAGACATTTTTTTCCCATGTAATCTGCTGTACTAATGTTCTGCTCTTGCAGCAGGAGTGGTTTGGTTCCTGTGACAAAAATCAAAGTAGTATTTAATATGGCAATATCAGAAGAACAACTGCAGATATCCTGGCAATTCTTATTTGAGTTTAGATAGGTTTAAGCAAAATATTATCTGCTGTAGTCCACTTAACCAGAGCTCTGCATTATTTGCTAACTGTGGTTTGCCCTTAAAACTCTGTGCCAGTTTGTCTGATCAGATTACGATGCTGACACCACGTCACATCTAATTGAGTGAAATAATTGTCTTGCATTGCTCAAGAGCTGTTTTGTGTTTGCCTTAATTATACAGGCATTAGTATGCCTAAAAGCATCCGGATGGTGTTCAGATGTTTGGTTAAAGGGAGTGTTATGTTCCTTAACGCCACAAGATGTCAGGCTAATCTGAGTAAGGAGCAATACTCGGGGGTTAGAGTACTCTATGTATGCACATAGATGTATATATATGTGTATATATATGTAAGTAAAAATGATAATGAAGATGATGATTAAATCTTGGATTTTTAAAGGCATCTACAGAAGCCAGACAATCAATTCTTTCTAAAGCCCAAAGACTTTGATACTCGCTTTCCTTAGAATGATTTTAAACTCTCAGCCCTTCCTGTTTTGTGCTAAGACACAATTAGGTAGATAGCCTGCAATAGTGCTGAGTTCTGTGCACTGAATGCAAGGATTTTGAGTTTAGCCTGCTGTCTTTTGAGTCAGTGGTCCCAGCGACTTCAGTTGGGAGTGGAGGTATGCAAATAATGAGGCTGAAAATGTAACCACCAAACGGCTCTAAGAAGGCTTTATAAACACTGCCCCTTCCCATCCACACCCACACCCCCTACACACACACACCCTTGCTCAGTGTTGCACTTAGAAAGTTCTAAAGTGTATGAGAAAAAGTTGTGTTTTCCAAGTTTGTATGAGGAGGGAAGAGCTATGTATGAGGAGTTCTTTTGTGTGTGGGTTTGGGGGTTTTTTGAGTTTTTGTGAGACCTGCTCCAGGTACAAGAGATGGCTCTTCTAATTCAGCAGTGAAACATTAAGCAGGCAGTACTTTTTAATCAGCAACCTGAGCTGCTCTCAGGGGTAGAGGTGTGCAGCGAAAAATTTTAATTAGGGGCTAAACTAAAAAATGTTCTACATTAGTCAATGATGCTGTGATGTTTTTGAAAAGCATACCCATTCCCCCCCTTGTTACTGACCCTCTCACCTGCCCTCTGCCCATGTGTTTGCTCTCCCAGGCTCCCTCTGCCTCACTGCTGGTGGAGATCCCTGTGGTCCCTGGCTGAGAGGTGATGCAGGGGCTCCTCTTCAATATACGGGCTCAGCCTCTGAAGAGTGCGGCTCTGATTGCACATGTATCAGCACCCCCTTCTTTCTCTCTTTGAAATAATGTGGGTAACTATAGTCAAGTCACAGGCTCAGAGTGACAGAGACATCAGTTCGTACTGTCACAGACCATGGGTATGTGCTCGGGTTTTGCACAGAAGTTCCTCTTAAACTTGTGGCCATAGTGCCTTTATATGCTGCAGCTATCATTCTGGGTGGAAAAGAGTATTTGGTGACTCTTGTATTTGATATTCCCAGGATGCATTGCTTTTTTGCTGCAAAGGGCCATACCAGTGAAACACAGATTCTGTTGATGAGGGACTCCAGAAGGTCTCCAAGTCCTCTATAATAAGAAACAGATAAGTAGCAGAAAAATGTCCTTTAGCGAAAAAATTGTACAGAGGATAAGGTTGATTTTACTTAGGTATTTGCAAATGAGCAGGTGGATAGATACTCAAACACAGTTATTACCAGGGTGTTTTCACATAATATGCAAATACTTTCCTATGTAGCAGAATTAAAATACTTGGAAAACCCTATAAAACCTTTGGTTAGCAAATACAAGCATGTATGTATATCCATCTACATAATTCCAAGGCATCTAAGTATGCATTACTTAAATAATACCTATAGTTGAGTGCAGCTTTAAAGGTTGCCTTTGTCCTGCTGTCGAACGTCAGTGCATTCCATTCTTTTTGTCTAGTTTTTGTCTTTTTGCTCCTTTGACATGAGCCTTTTGTAGAGCCTATCCTTTTTGTATCTCAAAAATTCTGAGCCTAGTGTGAGAAGACTCAAGAATATGTCAGTTAATAATAATTGAGGATATGTGCTATGTCTTGAGCTGTGTCATATAGTTTGAAGACATGTGTGTGCTAAAGAAACTTGCACTTTGAGACAAAGATCACACAGAAAGAACAGTGGGAAACCTACAGGTAGATGCGCTAAAATCTTTATATGTTGATAAAAGTACAGATCCTGGATGGAAGAGGATCTTCAAATATGTGGGGGATTTGCGACTCCCAATCTGATGCAGAGCAGTGACTTAATTGATGACCAATTACAACTTTCAGTGTCATTCATGAGATAGATATAGGTCTTTGAGTCCTTTTGTAAATGGATATATGTTTCTGTCACCAAGGATACAACATGTGACACTAACTGGTGAAGTGACAGGGAATTTGAGGATGTTTGCTTCTCAGGCACTTTGGCAATTTTATTTTATACTATTTCCTTCCTCCTAATTCAGCTTCAATCATCAAGCAGTCTGGGTGGCACTGTGACCTCCAACGCAGATTATTTAGTGTCACCTCACTGTGTGTATGTTTGGGTACTGGTTTGCTGATAATACAGTAGCTGGTTCCTACGTTGTCAAATGTACAGAAAACATGAATGAAAGCAGCTCTTGATTTGAATCATTTTATATCAGGTCCATTAAGTTCATTTAGTCATGGAGTCATGACAAATTGGGCTGTAAAGGAGAAAGTTTCATATATCAGCCTAACAACCTGAAATGTCATTATTTTCCGCCTGCTCTCCCGAACCCTTGCTGATTTTATACTGCTGCATGTGTCTGTCCCTCTTCTTGTTCTCAGTGGATACCAAAGACGTGCTAGGAAGCCTTTCACCAAGTTTTAGATGTTTCTATAAGAAAAATGATGCAGGTTTAACAGCATGTGCAGGTATTTGTAGAAAAGCAAATGTGTTTCCCTCTTGGCTGTTTAGTTGTCTGTAACAATAATGTCATAAATAAATAATGTTTCCGTGAGGGAAAAGAGGAGATGTTTATCAGATAGAATACATGCCAGTTAGGATAACTCTGAACAAAATGTTAACATGGATTAAACAGGAAAACATGCTGCTGGCAAACAAATTGTTGGTGCAAACAGCTTCAGCTAGGGAGTTCCTTTCTCTGTTGGGTAGAAATGGTGCCTGCCATGCAGACCAGCTTTTAAAATTAAGACATTTGTCACCAGAACTGCTGGGTCTGTATAAACATTCAAATGAGAGTAATTTAAGTGCTGCAATAGGATGATGCACAGTAAATAGTACATGGAACTGTACAAATGTTGCAGATTATAGTAGGATCAAAGGGATAATGCCTAAGGGATTACTTTTTCCTTTCCTGAAATTATTTTTCAATTGAATTTAAAACCTGATTCTGTTTTGTTGAAATAAAGGTAAGGCCTTCTTTGTATTTAGTGGCTTCTGGAGCAGGTTATTAATGAATGCAAACTGGTTAGTCCTTGGAGAATGAACCCTAATTGTGCACAGAATAGATGCACCATGTACACTGAAGTTCTATGTTTTCTGATACTGTTTCATCAGTCTGCTTCCTCCTTCTCGGAGGCCTGGTTTTGAGAGATACAAGGCTCACTCATCTTCATTCCACTTCCACTTGGCTTCCTTTGCTAAGACTGACAGCTAGAGGAAAAAAACAATGATAGCTTTTGTTAATCAGTGTGTGCATCTCCATTAGAAGCTGTACTAAGACTGGCAACTAATTGCCACACAAGAATTACCACTCAGGAATTTAAGTCAGCAGAAATAATGACAAAGCCGTGCCTGTCGTTGGTTGGGGTTTTTTGTGTTTTTAAAGTTGGAGATGGCCGTATGACTAATAGCATGCAACTCACAAGTGATGCTGCCTCAGAACAATCCTACCTCTTCTTAGCCATTGCTAGCCATTTGAGGAAAATAACGTTGGCATTATAGAGTAGGAAGAAAAAAAAGTACACTAAAGGGGGCTTCAGTGTTATTCAAGTACATTCTCCAAGTTCAGCATGTGTTTATGCCTTTTTTTTTTTTTTAAATTATTGTTGCCATTCTGAACTGACTTCTAAATTAGTCTTTGACATCTGTTACAGGCATTTTACATTTGTAGTTTTCCTCTCCCCTCTTTTAGAGACTTGTTTTTGTTTAAAACTTGGCACATTTTTAATATGAGTAAATGGCCCTAATAAAAAAATATGGAAATGGAAAGCATGTAAAAATTCTTACTACAGAATCAAACTGCTTAATCTATGATTATTTGGTTATTGTTTATTTATGTACTTCACACTGCACTTGGTTCAAAACACAGGAAAAATCTGGTGTTTAATAGAAAGTATGCTTGTTGGTTAAACTGGTGTATGTATTTGAAGAATGGGAAGGGAGAAAAAAGTGGCAGGACAATGTTTGAAAGCAGCAGAAGAAAATGCGGAGACATTAGCGATAAATGAATTATGAAGAAGGTAAGTACATTCAATCAGTTGCTCTTTATTGGCTTGAGGGTAATCTCTGCCATATTACAATGTACTGATTTATGGACTAATTAGTTGTACAAAACAAAAATATTTATAGAAAATATTTCTCTCAAGCAGCCACCAAACCAACCAAACAATAGGGAAATGGATTTTGTGTATTAAAAAATTAAATTCAATATATATTTATGAGTCCATTCAAAATGTAGTCTTTTTGCTACCAGATTTCCAGTAAGGAGAAATATCTATGTATCAAAACCTAATTGTGTCAGTATCTAGACATTTATGGAAGAAATTAAATGCCTATGCTATAGGTATTTCAAGCTATAAAAGATATTATATATTAATTTATAAAATCATAATATTATTATTATATGAGCTTTAATATATCCAATAAAGAAAAAGAAAACAGACTAGGAGGGGAAAAAAACCCTGTAGCCATGTCTTTCTGTTGGAAGAGGATTTTAGTGTTTTACTGTTTTTTCTGTATGCGTGTCTTTTAATTTCCCAGACTGTTAAGATGCTTCCAGGAACTATAATTCATATATAACATCCCTTCAAAAAACAGTAGTTGAGGTTTCCTTCTAGCCTTAGGCTGAAGTGCAAAAGAGAAAAAACCCAAAACAACGAAATCAAATGTGTGAGTTACATATCATAACATTGAAACTCTAAGCATGGAAGGCAAAGACAATGTTTTGTGAGGTGTAATGCAAAATTGACTTGGATGAGATAATTTGAAGTAAGTGGGTGGCAAATACGTGCAGATGGAAGACTATTTAACTTCAGATTTGTGTAATTTGGATGGAGTAGGGAACTGTAGGTCTCAGTGCTTAATGCAGTGGACGAGGTGTCAGAATTAATCTCCCTTTCTGTAATTGACTTTGTAAGTCTCTCAACATCTTCAAGCTTCAGTCCCCATGAATAAAATGGAAATAGCATGCCTTCCCACTTTGCAGTAGTGTCATGAGGCTAACCTCAGTAAAGTTTGGGAGATACTCAGATGCTAGATATTGTCAGTAAATGAGAAACCTGTCAAAAAATTGTTCACTGCTAAATCTACATAGTTTAGTCATCGTTCCTTACATCCTACTCAATGAGAGAATTGTAAAAGTGGTTGTGACTCTCTACCACATCTAGGGAGGCAAAAGAGCACTGCCAAGACTAATTCATAAGTACCAATCCACCTACTTTTGCCTGTGGGAGATCTCTAGAGCAAAGTAATAAATATATTTTATGAGGGCATAGAAAAAACTCTGACACGAGGGAAGAAAGAAAGCTGTAGGATGGCAAAAGAAAGCAATATAATAAATGTAATTACTGGAGTGCTCTACATGCCGGTTCTCCCATCCTTCCAAGCAACAGTAATTAGAGGTAAGAGATGTTAACAAGAAATGCATTGAATGAGTCACTGTAGCCATTCAGAGCCTAGTTCAGTCCTGTGTAGAACATGGTGACAGCAGATGCCAATAGAAGGCCTGGAGGGAAAATGTTCTCCTCTGAACACACTTTGTTTTCTATCTCCTTGTAAGAATTACATGTAATGATTTAAGAGGGGCATGGCAAAAAGCAAATGTAACCACTGGCCTTACACAGATCTTGGCAATGGGGTTCTTCCTGCACTGAGCTTGCTCTGCTTTGTCTGTGATGTGGTTTCTCAAAAGGTGCTGAAAAACAACTGCTTCATGAATATCTGGACTAGATGGCCAGATTAGCACTGCTAATTTCAGAGTTTGGGCCAAAGATAAAACCCACGTGGTGCTGATGGGCCTATGCTCTTCCAGCAGATAAGTGAGCAGTGTTTCTCCTAGACAGGAGGGGAAATCCTTGAGCCAAGAGTGTCCTGTCTGTGTGAGGCTCAGGTCCTGCCCTTTGCAGTTCAGAGACTACAATACCAAATGCTGAGTCTATGAATTTATGAGTATGTATGTAGTCTCTAGATTGGCTTTTTCCATGAGATCCTAGCATATTTTTAGTCTCAGGGCATCTGTTTCTTTCCAGTCTCCTAGTGTTGGGTTCCCCCCAAATAGTGTAACTTTTGAAAAATGTGGATTTTTTGCTGTTTCCCTTTGGATTCCCATGTCTTTCACATACACTTTTGTTTGGGACTGAGGTAAAATTTATGTCTGACTGGTAGTGAGAAGAGAATTGTTAATACTACTTCATCTTTTTCTTGCTGGTTTATGTTTTCTTGTCAGTAATCTCTGCTCCTGCAGTGTGGGCTCCAACCTTGATTTCTGTGTTTAACCTTTTAAGTTTCCACACTGTGAAGCTGGAGACTTTGTTTTAGTATTAAAATCCCATTTCCTGTGAATGCTTTTTAGCTCTATTAGCTGAGCAAATCTCAACTTATAAATGTGATTGGTATTATGTTTTAGCTTACTGGGTTTTGGGCATTTGTGCCAGCTTTGAGCTGGGAATGTATTTAGCAGGCCTATATTGCAGGAAGAATTTAATAGACGACTTATCCATAATGTCAGTAAAACCAGTAAAAAGTAAATAATAAACTAAACTATTTTAGTGCTTAAGGTGCAAATTTTTTAGTGCATTCTTTGTAAATGCATTAAATTCTCCTGTCATTAAATGACTTCTATTAAACTTGAGGAAATCATTTATGAGATACCATGATAGTCAAAACAAGATTGCTATTGTTAATTTATCATCTGGTGTGTGTTATTAATTCTCATAAAAAATCAGAATAGAAAAACTAATTTCTTCACGTCCTTGGTGTTCAGAACCCTTAATGTAATGTCATAATTACCCACTCAGGCAAGGAATAATTTCACAGCATTTGGGATACATTGTTTTGTCCTGCACATCACTTGTGAGAACACATGTTGGTTTAATTCCCATTCTAAAATGAGTAGGTGTAAAGGCATATTTTGTAAATAGTTGTGTATGTTATGCATAATATTGTATGTTATATATACACTAATACTATGTATACTGGTAATTCTAACCAAAGCTTCTAAGAAGTTTCCAGTACTCTTGTAGTGTAACATTTTATTCAGATTCAATGTGATGTGGAGCTTGAGAATGTTGAACTTGTTCCCTGCCAGTTGCTTATTGAGTTGTTTCAGGCAACTCCATTTACCTCTCTGGATCACAGTTGCCTCATCTCTATTAAAAGATAAATGATACAGAATTTCTGTTCGAAGTATCTGAGCATTTATAGGTTGTGGAGAATAACAGTCTAGCCTATTGTCTCCTCCTTGAGGATTTTTGAAGTATCTCAATTGTGATAAATGGAAGTGCATTGACATTTTGAGTATTGCAAGAATCTTGTAAGAATGATTTTTGCCTTGTGTTTTATTTAGTTACAGTAAGCATATACATCATTTCATTCAACATGTTTACAGAATCTATTTTCCAAGAGAGCCCAGCCCTTTGAAGGAGATCTCGGTGCTGTCAATTATAAACAACAATTACAGACAGCAGCCACTAATTTTGCATCCACAATTATTTGCAGGTGCAAAGTGAACCATGTTCACAGTAGATGTATGAGGACTGAAATGTTTTCATTAACATGTTCAGGTAGCACTGAAAACAGTTATTGAGAGGTGTGAAAGCATCAGTTAGATCAAGGCCTCTTAAAATCAGGGAACTCAAAATATGGTTTGCACAAACTGGCAGAGTAAGGGCCTGAATGAGTGTACATCTTTTAATGTGTTTTTGCTAGTTTTGTGGAGGAGTGGTGTTGCGCTTTTGAATGTAGGGAACACATTAATCTCAAACCAACTGATATCACAACCAGAAAAAAATTCTATAAAAAAAAATCTCTTCATGCTATGGAGCTAAATCAGAAATGGGAGAATTTACATGATTATTCTAAATGTTGTGTTTGTTTTTTTTTTTTTTAAGATCTGTGCTGATCTTTACATTACAAGCAATGTTGTCTTCCAGGTGTATGCTGCTGTACTATATTAATTAACTTTGGATGTAGCGTAGTAGCTATGAACCACTTTTATGAACAATGTGTGAACATTGTTCTTCTGTTGGGATCACACAGGAATCTCTTTGAAGTTCATGGCTTGTCAATTGACTGTATGTAAAGTGGTTTGTGACATCACAAGTTGGCAAATAACTCCTTTTAGACATTTTACATAGAAAATATTTGCTAAGATATTTTGCATACTGGTATACATTTAGTAAAATGGTTTGAAGGGATTTTATACTAACTTTTGTCAACTTTGTTTTGAAGAGATTAATGTAAAGATTTTGTTTTTTTAATTTTGTGGTTTGCTAATGTTGCTTTCTGCAACATAGCTAAGAAGATTTTGGTTTGGGTAATACATTGAAGAACTGGAATATACTAAAATTTCTGTAGAATAAATGAGGTACATTTGAATACCACTGAAAATGGAGGGGATGAAAGGAAGAAAATATCACTGGTATTGTGACTTGAGTTGTGATTTACCTGTGCATTGAGGAAGAACAAAATATGCAAGATGTGTAAACATGGCACTTAAGGACATGGTTTAATGGTAGACTAGGCAATGTTAGTTTAATAGTGGAACTCAGTGATCTTAAGGGTCTTTTCCAACCTAAATGACTCTGATTCTATGTGTAGAACAATGTTAACCTTTCCCCTCCATTATCTAACTAATACTGCAATCTGAAAAGATGGAACTACTATGGCAGTGTCTGATAACAGATGAATTAAAATTGGTGACTCCATTTTAAGGTTAAAAAATTATTTTTGGAGTGACCAGTGGTCCCAGAAATGGTATTTTGGAACACATGTGATTAGAGAACTAAAGACAACGTGACAGAATTAAAAAATCTTCAGTGTGATCACTACAGGCACTCAAATTTTGTTGGCCAATAATCTGAATTCTCAAAGCTGTTGAATTTATAGAGATACTTACAAACTTAACAGTAAACTTGCTCGGAAGATGAGGAGCAATTGTAGTTCTTCTAGCTCTAGGCTGCAGTGCTGGTACTGGAATTCAGTTCTGCTCTATTAGATGTAACTTGTGATTTGCAATATTTCTTCTGGAGAAGAAATTTAAACTTAAACTCCTTTCTGAGTTCTGTCTTCAGATTGCAGCTGTGTGCTCTGTAAATTCCATCACTTGGATTAGGTTAGTAATGAATCAAACCTGATTTTTAATTGTATTTATAATTTTCCAAAATAATAGAATGGGCTTTTTTTTTTTTAAACAAAAAAAACAACTTAGTGTTTAAAGAATATTCCACTTGAGATTTCTGCCATAAACTTTGCATAAGTCTTCTATATATTAAAGATTGCACTAATTTCATAGGTTATGATATATGTTGCCTTGCAAATTACTGTATGATGTAGAAAGACTCTCATTTCCTCTTCCACTAAAACAGGGAAGAGTCCACTTCACTGTACTTTTGTTGTGATAACAGTAAGGGACAATCTCTGGGAGTTCTGAATATGGAGTACTTGTGAAAAATATGCAGTTTCTATTTAGAATGCAAAGGCACCCAAGTTAAAGAGATTTTGGCTTCAGTGTCGGGATGCGTGTATACATATATATTTAACTTTTTACACTTATATGTAGGACTTCTTTTGTCCCTTTCACCCCTATCAATGCTACTAATATTTCTTCTCTTTGAAGAAGAGTACTCTTGAACTGTAAAGACTGCCAGTGTATAGGATTGAACTGATGTCATTACTCTTGAGAGGTCTTGTTCAGACATATAAGTGTCAGAATTAACTTATTAGTAATTTATATCTGGGATGTTACAAAGACCTGTGCAGAGTACTTGAGTGAAAATTACACTATACAAGAAATAGAAAATGGTTATCCAAAACCAGCCTCATTTTCTCAAAACAAACAAGCAGTAGCCTCAAAACCCACTCCTGACCCCTCATTTTCCCAGAATACGCTGTTACTACTTCAATTTCTCAATAATGATTCCCTTCTAGTACAAAAATTGTATTTCCAGTGACAATAGTGCACTCAACTCTGTTGAGCAGTAGCATGTACGTGGCAGGTGTTTTAGCACCTGTGGCTAGAATGTGCACATCTGCAAACATGCACACACAAGTTTTGATGGAGACGTGATGCCTTGGGTATGTCTGAGGGTGATGTGTTTGCTCCTGCTGACAGATGCAGGACTGACACCGTTCTGTTGTGCTTTCTGTAACTAGGCTGCCAATTTGGTTCTACTGACTGCTATGAAACTCTGATTCAGTCCACTTACATACTGTGATCTTTATGCTGGTCCTTCTCAGAAATGGTTATCAGCTAGCAATGCATCCAGGAATCCAACCCCAAAGCCTTTACAATCTCTTGAGGTCTACAGATTGTGTAACATTAGTCTTCTCTGTGCTCTTTGAAGCTGTAAAATTTCTTGAGCAGAATTTCTTCATGTATATGCTTGGGTCTCTATAGATAATGATGGCCAGAAAAACAATGAATGGAAACATACGCATTGTACTGGAATTTTATCTGTTGCATATAGTGGCAAAAACGGTGTCTTGATATACAGGCTGTACTGGTGATGAACTCTCATTTCATTAAATGAAATGCACCATATGGTGCAAAATGCTGCTGTTCTGCGTGTTTGTTTTGCATACACTGCTTACAGCCTCTTCTTTCTTATACTGTATGATGGTGGGAAAGGTGTTAAGTCGGTTAATATGAGATTTCTGATTTGTAATGCCAGGTCTGTGTTGTGGTGGATAGATGTTTGCATCCATAAATAATTAAACTTACAGTTTTTCTTAGTAATGAATTGATTGACTATGTCTTAATATTTACATCTGTAATATTTGCAAGGACAAACATGAAGGCTGGGCTAGAGGTTGGCTGAAAATCTGGTCTTGCATATTCTATGAAAAATATTACTCAAATTTCTCACAGGTGAATAAACTGCATGCATGGATGAATCTAGTTAATTCAACGGTTTAATCAACCTAGAATCCCAATGAGGCTATAACAAATCCTCCTGGCATCTTGGGGTTATGAGAAAGATGTATAAAATTATATGCAAGCAGAAGATCTCTTTCTAAATTTGAGGAGTCTTTTGCACATTATTTTTTTGTTCTGTTCACTACATGAAATAACTTTTTATCTGTGGCTCAGTCATGATAAAGTATTAGATCAATTATTGTTTGAGGGCAATATCTGGGGTCAGTTTGCGTCTCGAGATAATTTTTTTTTTCTTTGGATAATTTGTTTTTGAAAGTTATGCAGCACTAAGTCAGACACCTGTCTCTTAATGTCCCTTTGAGAAAGATGGCTAGCTTGAAGTGGACATTTTTGCAGCCCCCTTTTCAGGGAGCAGCACCTTGTCCTAAACTGCCCCATTTTCGGATGTTAAACACATGTGGATCCTGGATCAGAACCAATTCTCTAGTTAGAAACACAGGAATTGCATGCTGACTAGGACTGACTGTTAGCAAAACAACTAGAACTAATATAACTGCATAAATTTAATTATGAATGTTAGGTTTAAAGGCATTGTACTCTGAACTGAAATCTGGACATCTAAGAAATGTAAAGTCTGGTCAGTTCTTGGATGCTAAACCTTCCAGGAAAGAAATATCATACAGGAAATAATAATTCCACAGTAGGTGCCTTTTGCTGTGTTCTGATGCAGAACCAAAATCTGAGGTTAGTGATTGTGTTGCTCTTGTTATTTTTCTGGTATCATGTATGTGTTTGCTATTTTACAGGCATTCACAGGGAAAGGATACCCACTCCAAGAAACCTAGAATAAGTTGGAAGGGGTATATGTTTTCAGGTGAAAAACAAGGCATATATGGTGACTACACGTGCTCATACAGTGAGAGATCCTACTGTATCTTCAGGAAAAGGAATCTATTGTTCTTCACAGCTTCTGAAATGGGGAAAAGGTTCTGCCTTCATTTTCCACTGAATTTAATAAAAAAAGCAGGTAAAGCAATGCTCAATGATGTAAATCTCTCAAGATGCACACAGTATTTTACAAATATACTTGGAGTACAGTAGCACCAACTTATATTCAAAATTTTCAATTAGTGAAGTTCTCTGGAATTCAGAGGAAAAAGTAATGAAGCTGAAGAAAAGGATTATTGATAAGAAAACTTTCCACTGAATGTTTTCCTGTATAAAATTGTAATTTTATTAATAGGTAAGGGAGGGTAAAATGCACGAAATGGTAGCTAAATGCGTGGAAAGCTGTATCCTCTGCCCTGGTTTAGAAGATCATAAGTTTATGAAATTGGAATGCAGCTGAATTGATTGCGATCTGATATTCATTATAGTTCAGCACAGCTGGCAGAATCCCTTCTTACCAAACGTGCATAACATGCTTCCTTAGCACTTTCACAAAGCCTTGAGTTTATAATGACAATTAAGGTGCATCTTTTCCAATAATTACACAATCTGAATTTGGTCTGTGCTAATAAGCTTTAAGAAAACTTAAATTCCACATTTTAATATCAGAAATCCACTTAATTATAGGTAATCTCCAGCTCTGCATGTCACCTCTATTAGCATTTATATTCCTCATTGAGTCTGCAATATGATTTTCTGTTTATTGTCTTGAAAATCCTTCTCATATATACCTGCAATCTCATGCAGGCTGTGGCTGGCAACCAGCCAAGCTCTGAATTTATCTTTGCCTTATCTTATTTAGCCCACCAAAAGAGAGTGCCAGAGTGAATAGCAAACATTCTGCATGAAGGCCCAAGGTGACAGCCTGACCAAGCACCAGCTTGTGGTCTTTGCCATCATCATCACCATCTTCATAGGATTCTTTTAGAAATGAAGACCTGATTTACCTACCCATTTCTGGAGGCTGGGTACTGGCCTACAAAACTTGCTTCCTCAGCGGAAAGAGCTTATCCAAGAAGGCAGTGCCCTAAATTCTGCTCTGTTCACCATTTGGAAGAGGCGGCCAGGTAGAATTTATTTCTCCCAGGAATTTTTCTTTTGCTGATTAATTGTTTTCTGTACTAGGCTATTATGTTGGTAAAATATTTACAGCCATTATGATGAAAATTGCCAAGCAATGAATTCACACAGTCTTGCTACCCTTTTGATATTTTTTTTTTTTCTTCCTTCCCAGGACTTTGAAACACTGCTGTGGTTTTGGCTTGCCTCTCTATTCCTTCTATCCTTTTCTGTCACACTCAGTAATTGGCCTAATAAAAGGCAGAAACAAGAATTTATTACACCTTGGGCAATACTTGAAACAAACTTTATTTGCTGGAGCAGCACTTTTTATCTACTCGCTGCTGTATATTTTGACACTCCTTCTAAATATTAAATTTGACTTTATTAAAAGTTAAATCTTGGGGCTTTTTTGTGATTGCTGCTGTTTTTGCAGACTCTTAGGCAGACTAGTACATATATAAACATATCATTTTAATGAAGCTTTTGGAGAAACAACATAAACTGTGGCTATATCTACTTCATTACTGCCAGAATCCACAAAAATGGTATGAATTAAAGACTAGCTTCTGTAATAGCTTGTAAATTAGTCTTGGAATAATTTCTGTGATGAATCGAGAGAACAAAGATGAAAACTATTAACTTTTCATACCTTTTCCAAATTTGGGATTTGATGAAGTTTTTCTCAAACAAATGATAAGCTTTACATTTAAAATTGTTTGCAAAAATGAGAGTAGTAAATATAAAATCAGGTTAGATTGTTATGATGCCATTTCCACTGTTGAATCTGTTTTTCTTCCACATGCTAGGAGATAAAATGATCAGAACTTTTTTGTTTTCTGAAAAGGTCTTAAGAAATAGCAATACATCATCCTGGAACTGTTTATGCAGGAATTTTTATTCTTTGAAATCTTCCAGTGTTAAAGCAACAAGAAAACATTTAGAATGTCCTTTGGTGGAATCTTATTACACTCGTTATATATGTAAACTGATATTCTTTGATGCCAGCACGTTGCCCATACAGAGAAATCTCTGCACAATTAAATGAAAGGAAAAGGAAAAGGACTAAATAAAAAGTAATATTTTTCTCTTATCTGATTAGAATTAAATACATTAACAAATTGTCTGGTAACACAAATAGGCAATAATACAAAAAATCTACATTGTACATTATTTCAAGAAAAATAACTTCATTTGAATACAAAAGGATAAATACACTTTTTGTCCTATAGCCACTCTTGTACAGTAGGTGAACACAGCATCTTACTGATGCAGTGCTGCTAAGGTATACAAGGATATGACTGGCTTGAGTTTTATTGGGGGGCTGTTACACATGTGCATCACTAACATCAGACAAAGAAATCTTTCAACCAACAAGGGTTACAGAGCAACGTTCACTAAAGCACAGGTTGGAAAGGATTCGGGGACTGAAGCAGGCCAATATGGCAGCTTTTACAGATTTCCTTATACCCACAATGCACTGACAGCAAAGAATGCCTTTATTTGGTCGGTCCACACACCGGGCGGAGGTACAGTAGCGCACCGTATAGGAGTAGCAAATGTTTTTTAAATTCTCTTCCCATTCTGGGGGCTGTCAAAGCCGTTTCAGTCCTGTGTGAGCTTTGCAGCTAGCATTGATTTGACAGAACAGGCAGCTGCCGACTTGCCTCGAGTCAGAGGTGACCAGTCTTGACTCAGAGCCCTGTCCGTAACTGATTAATATGGCTTAGTTCAGTTAGGCCTTCTCAGTTTGTATGCGATTACTTATTCTTTCTCTCTTTTTTTTTTTTTTTTTCCTTTTTAAATTTCAGTAGCAAACGCTTGGATTTTGTTTTGTTGTCGTGTGGCACGTTCATTTGAAGCAGTCTGAATGGGATGCCGTCGACCATGGGGAGTCTAGCACACGCAGAGCCCAGTGGCTCCCAGTAGAGCGGTCAGCAGCACCAGAGGCCCGTGTGACATTGTCCCCTGGGCGGAGTTGTGGCCGCAGCCTCCCGGGTCCCTTTCACACTTCAGCTTCTCGCACAAAATGCCAGTGTAAGCCGGAGGGCACTGGCACCGCACGTTGTTGACGCACGTTCCTCCGTTCTGGCAATGCAGTAGCTCGTTGTCACACACGTTTGCTGCAAGATAGCAGGGGAGGGAGGGGAAGAAAAGCAGAATTACGTGTAAGTACCTCTACAGGAGAAACTCTGCACTAAACCCAGAATTCAAATACTACCTCCCCCCGCTTCCCGAGGGATGTCAAGAGGGGATGTATTTTTTTAATCAAGTTTGAATTTTTTATTTTATTTGATATGTTCTCATCCTTTTTTTTTTTTTTTTTTTTACGGCTGTAGTCTTGGAGAACCATATAATTCACTTCAGACCACTGACTATGATAATATTAATTAATGCATTTATATGAATAATGATTAATAATGAAATAATATGAATATTAATACCTGCCTTGTGCCAGTGCCTGCATTTTTATAGTTACTACTGAATTGGAACAGTAGGTGGGTGTGTTATTATTTGAAAGGGGCAATGTATATAGAGCTTTAACAGTGGTTAATGCAACATGGTTTTGCTGAAGTAAAAAGATCTGCATGAGAAGGCAGGGTTTTATAATCAAGAACTGCATTAATGATCTGAAAAAATTACACGAAAAAGATAAGGCAAGCATAGGCAGGAAATTCGGCATGCTATTTGATGGGGATTATATGGTATATACATATGGAAATAAGAGATAATGTTGTTATTTCCATTACAGATCAAATATTTCTTCTTAATTAGATTTGCTACTTTGGTACAAGGGTAACTGGCGTCCTAAAAAGATTTCAGTTAGATATTGTAGCCTGATATAATAACTTCAGAAGTCAGATTTGACAACAGAGTTAAGAGGAAATCATACAGGCAAAGTTTTTAGAGCTTCATAATATCGTGTTTGAAAAATTGACAGCTTTACTTTGTATTACTTAATATCAGTAGAAATATTTCACGAGGTAAATATGTAGACATAGGAGGAACATACTACTTAAATGTGTCAAACCGTGTTTTATTCCAGATGATATCACTAGTAGAATATGTGCTAGATTACAGCTCTGTCTCCCAAAGGAAAAGCAATTTTAGTAAAGATCCTGCACCTACTATCTAGGCAGAATATAAGAGTACAAATTTTCGCTCAGACAATTGGGGAAAAGATTATTTGGTTTAGAAGCAGACACAAAGTTACATGCTGTTTATGCATACCTTAGTCTGTGAATATCCGGAATAATTCATAATAGGGAAAATATTGTTAATTTTACTTTAAACATTTCTATTTATTGCTACAAAAAAGTAGAGTTGTAAAATGTTAATTTACTTATTTTTAAAAGCAACCTAAATATTATGAGAACTAAAATTGAAGTAGTCCAAGTTCCTAAGTGATGCAATTTTCCATAAATCTATACAATTTTGTGCACCAGCAACCTTACTTGTAATCTTATCTGTCCTGGCTTGCTTTCAGAAAAATAACTTTCTCACTCTAGAAAGACTCTGTGGCAATTGCTTTCTAATGTTCTGCATCCAAATGGACCAGTGTGTTAGAAACTCATAGATGTAAATGAGAGAGAACAGTTAAATAATTTTTTTCAGTGATTCCTTTGGCAATCAAAAGTTTTTACTAAGAACTATGGATTCAACTTTGTTGTCCTGTTTCAAATGTCAAAATTTGAATATTAAAGTACAACAAACAGCACATATTATTGATGACAGCCATGTCTGGATTTTAATGTTCTATATATACCAAAACCAGTGTTTATATTATATACAAGGACCAGTAAATCACCACCAAATAAATGTGATGAGATTAACAACCCAGAAAAATATAATAGGCCAAAAAAATAAACAAAAAAGATTTTTAAGTCAGTATTTGAGTTACATCTCTTATTCCTGGGGATATGTAACTTTAAAGTTGACTTTATTATTCATATGGTATATATTTATCTGTATCAAATGCAAACTCAAAATACTTTATCTGATGGTACAAGTACAGAATCTGTTTGTGCTAGACTACTCATTGCTGGGGTGCTTCCTACAGTTCAGGCAGTGGAAAGGGTGAAATATCTGTCCCATCAATACTGACCATTGTTTGCCTTGAATATTGAGTGGAATTCAATAGTTAAATAGATACCACTTCTTAATAGCAGATGAGATATTTCACTTTGGCCCGGAATATATTATCCAAATTTTCCCAAGTATTTGTTTTCCAATAGTTGTCCCATTTTTGAACGTATTTTGACAGCTATAGCCTGTTGTTTTAAGAGGCCATCAGCCCAGATTCTGATCTGTAGTTACAGATTGTTGGAGATGGGTGGCTGAAGTGGCGTTCTGCTACGTGCTGGCTGTTCTGTCTGACACACTGATGCAGGGTGCTATCAAGTGTGTCTGATCATTGCTGTCTACAAAATTCTGGATACAATGTTATAGATGCTGATTCTTAAATCAGCACCAATTATTTCTCATTAGAAAATTTTAAAATGTACTTAAAGAAGGGGTGGATCAAAAGCTTCTCCTTTGTCGTTCTTGCATGCTTTTTAAGTTTGCCCACAGAAACGCATTAAAGTAAAAAAAAAGGTAGATTTTAATGTTCTCAGCAAAATATTATGTACCTGAAAATTCTTGAATTATCAATCCTGTATTGTCACAGCTTTCCTTTCCTTACTTTCTTCCTTGTATCTCTTTCTCTTGCACACACACACGTACACACATATATGTATCATGTAGATAGCAACTGGGGTGATTGAAGTTAAATGAAACAATTCTGAAAATGTTATGAAATGCTGTTATCTATTTTTTGCTGATTTTGTTTTAATTTTATTCTGACCAACTCTAATACCATTTCCACCTTCCTGAAAACATGGTCAGGATTACTTTTAAAACTTCAATATTACCTAATTATGTTTATTCAATTTAGGAATTGGATTAGCTACAGCTAATGAGTGTAGCATATGAACAGCATAAAGAAAAGTACTTTCACTGGAATTTAAAACAAAATTTATACCTTCAACAAAAGTAGCCAACATGCAGCCAAGACAAAAGCAAGGCAAGTATAGTAATTGTTGTTATGAAAGTTAACAATATTTCTAATGTTAACAGAGCAGTTTGCCAGGATACATGTTACAACACATTTTATTTCAGGAGTTGCTCTAGGCTTTATTCAGAGAAGGCGGTGACCTGGGAGCTGCTGAGCAAGGCAGTAAAGGCCAGGACCTTGCAGACCCCTTGATCTGTGTTGAAGCCCAAGGAGAGCTGCTGCAGCGGGTGCCGGTGGACGCAGGCAGGGCTGGTGGAGCCCCAGCATGTGCCTGGCCCATGGCCTCTTTCTTTCCCCAAGCAGCAGGGGTCCTGAGCCAGGCCAAAGCAATGCTGGCTTTCCTGCCTGTTGTACCCCTCACACTTTCTCCTGTCTTCCATGTCCTTGCCCCTTTTTATATTTCAAGCAGTGAAATATTGCCTCCACTGCTCAGAGGTGTTGAATCACCTCTGCCTTATCTTCATCAGTAATACTGAAAAACTAGTTGGAATTAATCTGAAAGGCATCAGGTATCAAGTTCTGGTCAAAGAATGAAACATGGAGAAGTGATGCGAGTAAAAGAACTAATTCTGAAGTAATGACACATGACTATTAAGACTTGTGTGGTTGAACTAGTGGTGGGTTTGCTGGCAGACCTTCTTTAACTATAAGACAGGACATCAAATTGATTATTTAAGAAACAAAGCAGAGATGGCTGATTTGCTCTGGAGAGCTTTGCAGGCATTTTTGAGGGATGTTTCTGAGCATGGACTCCAGATCTGTGCTACTGTGGGAAGTGAAATATTTAAATAAAGGAAATTTTTTAATGTTAATTTCATAATTCATCAATTTACAATCTAAGCTGTGGGATCCTTAAAACCCTATACAAAGGAGACAGCAAAAAGCCGTACATGAAAATGGATAGCTCTTTGAAGCTTTTCTATTCTTGGGGCAACACCCCACCCCTTTCCAAACCAATAAAACCCTGCAGTTATCAAGAGACATTATTATTTTTTAATTAAAATGTAAAGATAGTTTCCAAAGTAAAAATTAACGAAATATCAAAGCCTCTCTTTTAGGATAAGACCTCTATGAATGATGATGAAAGATGCCTTACCACAAGTCAGAAAATATTCTTGATTTGTAATTCCAATGTTACTACACTTGGAAATGGAATAGAAAGGAAAGCAAGGGGAAAATATCCAGTCTTTCAACCAACTCAAGCAGTTCAAGGGTGAAGTCATGTGCTAGTCTTTCATAGAATTTATATTGGGTATTTAATGAAAGGTATTGAGAGTAGCATAGTTGTTTGACAAATGTCTACTTTCCTCTTAAATGTTCAAATCTGAATAATACATGACAATTTCTGAGTCTGTCCAAAACCCAACTTTAATACCTTTGCAGCTTCTTGAAAGAAGGCAGATAGACAACTGTGGCTGATTTTAGTTCTGAAGCAGCAACATGGACACAGTAACACAAATGCAAATCTTGCTCTCTTCGATCTGGCACCTCTGGCACAGCACTGTGCTGTAGGCTTTTGTTCTTTCTGCTTACTGCTCTGGCCAGTTTCAGAGCATGTGCACATGGCTTTTGGTCTGCCTACAGCTCAGATAAAAACCCAGTACACTACTGGACTTAAACACAATTTCTTTTAGCCTCCTGTCTTTCCTGGACACCATCCAAGAGGGGAGAAAATACATTTTGTACCTTTCTTTGTGCTACCTTAATTTTTTGTACAGCTTGCCTACAGTAGCATCATGAATATGAGTAAGGGCAGGCTATGAACTTAAAATAAAGAAATGAACATATTTAAAAGGATGCCCTTTTTTTGATCTAGATAGGTGGTATTCACTTTTTGCATCAAAATCTGGATTTACTATGAAATGTTCATTGTGGTAACAGCGTAAAGACCATTAATGATAAAGTCTCAGAAAGAAGCTTTTTATTAGAGGTCCTTGCTTCCTTTCTTGAATTCAGAAGTCTTTCATTTCAAGCAATATTTTGTATGATCTCTCCCATCACTATTTTTCTTCAGTGTGCTCTTTTTGTTGTATCATTTATGAAAGCCTTCTCTCTCCCTCTCTCTTTTTCAAACCATCTCTTCGCTTTTCTCCTTTTTTGTCTCCCAGGTCATGAGTATTATAGTCCCTGGACAGGTTGGTGGGTTGACAGCTCTGAATATATTATACATTTTGGTCTATTCTAAAGCACTGATGCAAGCTTTGACCCTACTTCTGCTGCAGTGAATTTTCCATACTGTTTGTCAGTAGTTTCTGTGAATGGCACTACTGAAATCATGAGAATTTTTTGACCTTGGATTCCACCTCATAACTTCGAAAGCATACAGGTCTAGTGGCTGAGGAAATTATTCTTGGCTGTTTTTTTTCTCTAATGCATCTGTTTCCTTGGTATTTCTTATCTAGTAAAGAATTTTACCTGAATTCATTTACGAGGAAGTTTTCAGCACACAGCAAACAGAATATTCTGTCTCGGCATAATAAGTGAGTCAAAAACCAAGCATAGGTGAAACCCCTGTTTTCAGTAATGATGTTCATAGGTAGCTTCAATATATGGAGTGGTTGTCTATATATAGAGAGTTGTGAACAGCACATTGAAATGCCATGAAAAAATTAGGAGGTTTCATCTCACTACATAAATAAGCTCAGTAAATTCAGGCCAAGCATAGTGCAGAATTAGTTCCTATGAATACTATAAAGATTCTGTGCATGCATTATTCTTTAAAAATGTGATCATTTAATCAATAAATGGTAAAAACAGTCACAGAATATAAATGAAATTGCAACAAATGAGGAAGCTTGTGCGTATGCCTAGTAAGAATACAGACATCTACACATACATGCACAAGAAAACCTCTGCAGTCATGAAGGCATTAGTAATATTTTTCCCACACTTTGTCAAATAGACATTAATGGAATTGGGGAATGCAAAACACTTAGTTTCATTCAAATGCAAAGGTTTAAAATTGTTTCCGATTCTATCAGAATATGTGTCCACAATCAAAATATTTTCAAATTGCCAGAGTTAGCAGCAACAAATTATTTCCCCTATTTGGAAACAATCCTAAAAATGCAATATATATTTGTTATGTGTTAAAGATCTCTATGTGGGGCTTCACTGACTAATGAGATTTTGTCCATACAAAGTAAATATCAGAAATGAGGATATAAGCGCATGGGGGAAACTTGTAAGCAGTTGGGCTTCTTCTGAAAGGTTACAACTATTGTTGTTACAGTTACTGTTGCACAGCACAGGACAAAACCTCAAATTTTTATAACTTAAGTATCTTATTCATTTGAATAACCAGTGGGTAATAACTGACTTGGATGTTTTGTCACTTAGATTTCTCCCCTGTCCGTTTTCCAATTAGATCTACTCTTTTAGATTATTATTAGAATTTAATTTATTGTTGTCAGTTACTGCCAAACGGTTTTTAAATGTTTTGCTACGACGAATACACCTGTCAGTGTTGATCAGACTTCTTCAGTGGTTTTAAACCACAGACATACTTGATATGAAAAACAGCTATTGCTCTTTTCAATGAGATATTCATAGTGATTTGTTTTTTTTGAAGTGAAGCTAATTCATCATTTGCTGTAGTAGGATCAGTAAAACTATCTTAGGATACTGTCTAATCAAGACGAGGTAGATGCTCTGATAGCATGAAAAGAAAGCTGGTTTGTGCTTATCTACCAAGGCACATTCTGAAGTTAAGACAAAATAAATCAGTGTAGACAAGTACAAGCCTAAAGCATATCTTACTGTGTCAAAATTATGGTCATAAAATGACAAACATTAATACAAAGATCTCCTGTGCAGAATTGAAACAATGTTGTGATTAATTATATTGCCAACAATACAAGGAAATAAACATTGACCAAGTGAGAGTGGTTTCTGAAGGCAGACATCTTCATCTTGACTTGTCTTAGAAATGCCCATTAGAGGCACATTTGAAATGACACTTGTTTTTGTTTTTGTTTTTTTTTTTAATCAAACCAGTTTTATTAAGTTACCAGGGACTAAATGAATAGGTACTGTGTTTGCCGAAAATTTCTGGTGGAATGTTTAGATTGTTTGCCTGCATGTAATTTCTGTTCTTTCTGCACAATTCTTGCTTCAAAGCTAAGCCAGTTCTAATCAAATTGCAGGAAAACACTTCAGAATTTCTACAAGAAGATGCAGCTACTATTCAGAGTTCTCCCTAGTGCACAGCCACAGAATGGATGGTGATTCCTTCCTCCTGTAAATAGGTACCAATTTATCCTAGCATCCACATGGGTAAACTTAGTTGATTACATTTCACTACCAAAAGTACAAAATCCTGTACAGAACAAATTATATTTTAGCCATGGTGTAAGAACAGAGGTAGAAGTGACTCTATTTCAGAGGTTGTGTCTATGCTTTCTCATTTTCCATCTCTATTCTCAATCTAAAATCCGTGGATTTAATTAATAAAAGATCATGACAAAAAATACATCTGTCAAAAGGACAAGGGGGAGAACTGAATTTTGGAATTTATACTCCTGCCTGATGGAGAAGCCACAATAGCTTTGGCAGAAACAACACAAGATTGCGTGTTAAAATGGCTGAAAACAAATCCAGATTTAGTTATCTAAGAATTATGGTTGAGATAATGCCTTCCAATCTTCTATGGTTTCAGGAAATGATTGATTAACCTTTCAGTTTTCTGATTTTGATGGTTCCAATTTTATACTTCTCCAAAAGAGGGTGATTCCCAAAGTGTGGGGGGAAAAAATCCCCATTCTTTTTATTGCTTTGCTTATGTAGGAGCGCCATTGAGTTGGTATGACCCTCATATTTTAGGATAATCTCAGGAGAGCAATAAGCTACATCGTATCTTTAGTTGCTCAAAAGGGACTACATATTGCTATCATTCATATTCCACTTACAAAGCTGTAAGCTGCAGTGTCGTTATTTCTATCTTCCTGGAGATAAATGAACATTCTTACATGATCTGTCTTCTCTTTCCTTAACTAGGGAGTGAAGCAATTGAAACTACAGGGTTTTTTTTTGTCTAGTGCCAACAGCAAGGTCAGGGTTTGGATGCAACCACTATCAATAAAGAGTGGTTAAGCACAAAAGCTCCTCAGATGCAGAAAATGAAGTTGTCATCAAAAGGCCCTCTGAACAGTTGGATGGTGGTAATTAGTTCCCTAAATACAAGCAGCTGCTGCCATTAGAGGTGCCAGAGGGTGTTTCAGACATTTACATGGGGCTGGCAGGTATGTCCTAAGACCTACGAGAGATTTAGGCTTGTGGGAGTGGTGGCAGGATGCCTGTTAGGGGGATGGCTGCCTGTTTCAGGCAGGTGCTGTGGCCCTGGGATGTGGGCTGCCTGCAGCCGCCCTGCCTGCAGGCCCTCCGCTCAGCTTCCCTGACAGTGTTCGACCTCTGCTCTGGTCCCTCAGCAACACTGGATGTGGCTCCTGTGGAAACCCCTTAGTTGTCAGCAAGGGCTGTGAGAAGCCTCATCTGATGCCTCCACTAAAGCCCCCTCTGCCCACTAGTTTGGGATTGCCTCTGAACTCAGGCCCTGGCCTTGGTCTTTGCCTGAGTGACCTGGTGGCCTTGGCCCATCCTGACCTTGCACATATGACATCCTGGTGTGACACCAGACCTGCCTCACCACTACAGGCTTGCCTGGCGGTCTGCAAGTGGTGACTGACCCTGCCAACACCATTGGAGCTGCTTAGATTGGCTTGGTTGGCTTGGGTGCTGTGGGAGGGACCCTGTGCTGGGGAGCCCCTTGCCTTGCTTACCCCCCTGTCCCCTTTTCTCCCCCACCAGTCCCCTTCTGGTTCTGTCTTGCTGTCTCCTTGCAGAACCACCAACCACCATTGCCCCTTAGCAGTGGCACTGGACACCTATGGTCAGGCACTTCAGTGCTATCAAAAAGTTCAGCAGAATGGCTTTGCCTGAACAGCAGCATTTTCAGCTTCATGCATGTCAACAGTATTTTCTTAAAAGGTTCCCAAAAACTATTACACAGAGCTGCAACAAGAATCACTTTTACAGAGCACAAAAAGGCAGAAGAAACCCTGGAGAGCACACCACAGCAGGAGCATGCAAAGGTCAGTAATTCCAACACAAGATTATGAATTATATAAAATGCTGAATGTTCCTGCATACTTAGCCGCTAGGGTGTTAGACTTCGAATAATGTTTTGGACACAGAAGAACACAAATAATTTCTCTTTGTTTACAATGACAAAAGTTTCTCTTCCTGCCATTCTTACCAATGAGTGCTGCATTGAAGCCTTTTAAAAGCCGTGGAATAGTCCCACACGCATATTACTTTATTTGGCAGCAAAACCAGAGAAAAGTCACAACTGAAAAGATTTTCTAATGCTTTAGGAGATTAGCATTGTTCTAATAATTATTTTACTAATTTTTTTAAGGAAAGGGAGAGACAGAGTGTGAGAATGTGTTGGTGGCTTCTATTAATAATGATATTAATTCCATGATAGCACTAATCTAAGGACAAATATTGGATGTATTGGTATTCCTCAAAACAGATATGTGGCCCTGGATCCTGAAGTGGACAAAACTTAAAATTATAATCAGCGAACTTTAAGATTAAATTGTAATCTTATGTTACTTAATAACGGTATTTAAAAAAAATTTTCTCCTAATTTTTTGCTCCCCAAATATATGATACATTTCTGCATGTTTGTGTACTCTATGTCAATTTGAGCAAAAGTGTCCATGATGCGTTTGATAAAGAAGAGGAGACTAATGTGTTATCTAAAATTTTTTATTACCCAAAGCAGCATAGTTGTTGTATCTTAATAACATGTGTCCTGGTTTTGGTGTTAAGGAAGAGCTAAATTTTTAATAATCAGTTTTTCTGCAAAATTTATTTTACAATACTTGCTGTGTATGGCAAACATGGTAGAAAAATTCTTTGAATTCAAACTAATAATTTTGTATTGTAATGGCTAGTTTTTAAAGTCACACTTAGTTGTATTTATTTATTACACAGATGTTCTATTCATATCAAGATAAATTTTGAACTGCTATTCTAAAGATATTTGTGATCTAAAATAATTTGAAAGTTGCAAACTCTCCTTGCTGCTTCGGCTGAAAGAAAATTGTATGGGGCATTTTGAGAAATTAGTAACAAAATCTACTGGAAACGTAGGTTATCATCATCTTCTAAACTTCATAAAATGGCATTTGTTATGGTAACAGCAACAGTCTTAAAAATATGCTATCATAAATATCAAAGATATTAAAATGGAATAGGTATGTAACTAAAAAAAGGGAGTCACACCTACATAAATGTGACTTATAATCAGCTATGTTATAGCGACCACAAGTAAAGCCAAGTTGTCTTTATATGTCGTTATGTATTCCTCTTCCTTGTGTGCATTTTTCAAAACAGAGAGATTTAAGATACCAGCAAAATACTATACTATAGGAGACCAAACCACCAATGTGCAAAGTAAATGGAGTAGAATCTCTCAGGAGAGGAACATTCAGAGTTTATGTGAACATTAGTTACAATGCAAAGGTGAAGATAAAACATTTATATAGTTCCTACAAAACATGCGAAATGTGAAGGATATTTTTTGTTTGTTTGTTAAAGCAACAGTGATGGGAATCAGGAGATCTTCTTTCTGACTCTACATTGACTTATTGTTTTGAATGTGGATGAAATGCTTCAGAGTGTTTTTGTTGAGCTAGCTTTAGAACGGGGATAAAACCAGTGCCCTGTAGGTCTCTCAAAGCTCTTCAGAGTAAGAGTTGTTATTGCCAGTGAACAGTGGCGATGCTGATGCCAAGGAAAGTCAAATGATTTGCCTACGCTAACAGAAGAATGAAAGAAACACAGGTCTTGGGAATTCCACTTCTATTTACTAGGTTGCACTGTTTTTTAGATAAATGCAACATCAGGGTTGATTACTGTTCCCAGGGGAGATTGGAGACTCTCAGTTATAAAAAGACTTATAAGCAATGAAGGTTAAAAAAGGAATACACAATCTTGTCCACTTAAGTGTCATATGCAACCTCCTTCTAATCTCACCAGCCAGAACTTTACCAGCTTCATACTCAGGTATCAGGAACATGGCAAAGATTTGCAAATGTTTTTTATCCCCTGTGCTTTACCTTGGCCTTTAAAAATATTATCTGTCATTTTCTATTTTTAATTATGAGAGTAAAATTAAAAAATGACACTCAACAGGCAGATTCTTATATCATAATTCCTTTCTGAAACATACCGGATGATAATATGCTCTCCTGTAAGTGGGATTTTAATTGATGTAATGCTGTACTCTCCTACTCTTTTCATCTGAATATCAATAAGATAACTCAAACAGCTGGCATGTAACACTCAGCAAAAATGAAATCTAATAAATTAATGTATCAAATAATTAAAACTATTAGCTGCTTCACAATAGTTTTCATCAACAATATTTATTGCTACATGCAGACTTTCTCTAGGTATCATTGTGCATTTATCTTTATGACAGAGCAGCCATTAGATGGGAAAACAGATAATAGATGCTCGCTTTCCAACACAAACCTCTTCAGGCACATTAGTTTTTCTGCAATGTGCTATGGAGGTGTAACCAATGTGACAGGCTTCGCCAGTGTTTTAGCTGAGAACACTTTTTGAACTGACTTATAATATCACACCATTCAGCAAAAATGTCCAAAAGATGCTCACATTGAAACACAAAATAACTGTCTTTTTTTATCTGATTATGTTGCCTCTTAACAAAATTTCAAAGGCTTTTATTATTTATTTGTCTTTTCAAAAGCGATGTTTTGATAAGTACGCAGTTAGAATGCATAATTCAGTATCAGACATTGACCAATACAGATGAAGACTGCAGACAGGCAACCTACATATTTTTCACTATTATTATGCGGGCTACTACTAAGTTATTGCAATAGGAACAGGACTGCATTAATCTCATTTTATCAACTATACAGTTTTGCTATAATGTAGAAAACATCTGAATAATAGACCTGGCTTAGACTTAGAAAGAGAGCACTCAACATGTGTTTGTTTGGGTTAATGTCTGAAAAGTTCTTTCTATATGCATATGAACTAAAGATAATGCCCAACCATGGACGTTGATATTGCTTGCCATGACAAAATGTTAAGATAATTCAGGACATTAAAAAGCCCAGGGTTAACAGACGCTTGTGAGTAAGAACTGTTTCCCTCTGTGCTTTATGTGGTTCTTGCATTACTTTTGATGTGCTGATTAACATACTTATACTGCTGTTTATCAGTCCTGATGCACAAAGGTGTTAAAATTTAATTATTAGTGAAGACTGAAATAACCTGAGATCCTCATGGAATAGATAACTGCAAAATATGATTTCACTTCAAAGTACTTGCTTTATTTTATTTTAAACTATTTTCTCCAATTTTTATATTTTGAAGTCATGTCAGGGTTGAAAATAACAAAGACATCTCCATTAATCTAGACAAAATAAATTACTCTATAATCCATGTGTTATATATTCCTAGGATATATTGTATCAATACCCTTAAAATTAATGATGAAAAGAAATAATTGTGTTTACTGAAAGTCTTCCACTCATACTTAAGCCAGAAAAGCCAAGACCCTGCTCGTTTTCTCATGCTCCTGAGAAGCTGT
Source organism: Calidris pugnax (assembly GCF_001431845.1). Lineage (NCBI taxonomy): Eukaryota > Metazoa > Chordata > Aves > Charadriiformes > Scolopacidae > Calidris > Calidris pugnax. The sequence continues at coordinate 8,869,539 of NW_015090852.1, forward strand.
GCATATAACAAAACAAACTCATATACTCACCTTTGGTTTAGAGAAGGAGGGTGTCACACAAAAAATGCTCAATTTTTATAAATATGTACTTCTAGAATGTTGTATATTCTTTTAAAATACAATGTCCGAGTATATTTTAAAACATAATATCCTAGTGTATTTCTTTGTAGAACTTTCAGAGAAAATGGAAACAGATTTCTGGTAAACAGAATTTGGATGATGAAGCTGTATTTTCTGAGAAGTTTATCTCTGGGTCCAGTCCTGTCCTCTGCCCTTTGCACTCTCCTTGCATACCCATACCTTACAAAACCTAAATCCCCACAACTCCCATCACATGCTCGTCCTCTTTGAGCAGTCTTGGCAGCGATGGCAATGGAAATCTGACATCTCCAATCACAACTCCTCCAGAATTGTGTGTATTCCTTTATGTTGCCTCCTACAGTGGGAGCCAGTGTTTGCTGCATGCCTGTGTAGAGAGCCAACTGACAGGCGCGCATGATATTGGAGGATGAGAAAAGGCTCTAATTCTAGGTAGGATGACTTTTTGTAGGACTGGTCTATGCCTAGACCCTTGTGAGGGGTCAAACACTGAGACTAAACACCAAGCCGCCTCCTGCTACGCGAAGCCATGTAGTAAGTGTGGCTAGCCAGCATGTGAGGCCAATCTCTGCACAGATGAGTTGTCTTGGGCAGCAGAGACTCCAGCATGGTTCATGCTCAGGTTTAAAACACAAGCTCAGTGAATTGAGAGCATGAGAGGAGTGTGAAATGCAAAGGTTTATTGCTGCCTTTGTGAGACAGCATTTCTTAAGTGGAAACATGGCAGATCTGAGTGGGATGATGGTTTTCTGAAGACTGCAAGAAAGCTACAGAATGAGTAGCTGCTGGGCTGAAAGAGAAAGATGAGTGCTAAAGGGAAGAGGTTGGAACTGGAACAGGGAGGTCTGGACCAAAGCCAGGGTGAGTGGGAGGAGGTGAGGGAGGTGCTCAACACATCTTGGCTGGCTCAATGTTTTATATTTGCAAAACAGTCAAGGTCTTCTAATGGTGCAGAGCAGCGTGGGCTGCAGCATCATTGCTAAGTTGTCATGTTGCCACTGAATAAAAGAGAAGATATAACTGGAGTGCACTTCTCTAAGCATCTTTTCAGTTGTGTTTTAAATTGGTAATGATTTTGCATCAACTAGCAAAGCTCTCAGGTCGTTGCTGAAAAAATAGAGCAGTATATGGCTTTATTTTGATAGGTGGTTTAAATCTTGACCCAAATTTTCAAACCTTGCAGTAATTACGCTAGGTACATGCAGCCTTTCATGTTTCTCCTTAGTTGTGTACCAACTGGCATGTGTGCATATGCAATTTGAAGCATTTCAAAACATCTGGCTCAATTTTTGAGACATTTGTGTTGCAATACACTATTGTAATCTGTCTGTAAAGATATACGGAATAGGATGCTTTTTCTGAGAACTGAAGCCTCCTTGCAGAGAGCTGCACTTTGCTGCATAATGCCAACATAATGGGGCTGATTTAAGGATGCTATGTTTGCCCTCAATATGAATTTCCTTGCGCTAACAGCCCCAGTTTAAATCTTATAGTGGGATTCTCCTGTTCTTGATATCAGTAGGAAGTAAGCCAGGTTTCTGAACCTTGTGAGAGTAACTTGTTCTCCTTGGATGCTAGTCAGTGCTTATTGCCTCACTCTCAAAATGCAGCTTCAGCTCTTTAAAGAGCTACATGTGGTGAAGCTCTCTTTACTCTCCTTGGAAATGAAATTCTAAACTCTTCAAAGTAAGAGTCCTATTTCAAGGATCTTCTGGCTTTAAAGGGAAGTTCATTTCCCATTTAAAGTATGTGTAACATTCAGAGCTCAGTGATGCAGCATCTCATTAACAGAACAACCTGCTGATTTGTCTCCTATGGACAGTTATTTCTATACTGAGGGTACAGGAGGTGTTTGTTCCTCCTGCACCTGTCCATGTATATGGGACTGGTTAGTGTAAATGAGTAACAAAGCTGGTAGCTCTTCTGATTCTAGCCCTTGTGTACCCCGACCTATAGCTGCTTAGTGCTATTTCTTAAGGCTAACCTAAATAACTATTCAAGGGAGAATTCCTCCTCCAAAGAGATGATGGATGAGCTCCTTATAACCTAGTAGTTTTGAAATGCAGTAATAGATTTTTGGATCCATTGGAAAAAACTTCAAATTTAAGCAGGAAATAGAGTAAGAGCAGGGGCTAGCACGTAGGTGTTGCAGAAAGGTGCAGAAAGGTCTTTGGTGGTTCAGAGGTGCTCAATATACAGCTTGGCCACTGTCTCCACAAACTGGAGCAGTATTTTGGTTTGTCCACAGGCAAATTTTGTCATGCTTTATTCTTTGTACATTTGGGAAATACACAGGTGTGGTAAACGTCTGAAACATGAAAGGTTTGGAAAGTTACTCCACTCAGTTGCTAGAAGGGGAGTAAAGTGGGTAGATTGATCTGCAAAGAGGAGTACAAATCAAAATACTGTTTCTAGATTCAGCTACTGGTATCAGTGCATTTGTTATTGCATGGTTTTCTACCTCCATCTGAACAAATAGACAGATAGTCATTGGGAAGAAAAAAATAGCATATATAGAAGTACTTGTCCATTTTATAACTTGTAGTTATTAAAAGACAAAATAGCCTTGGGCATACTGCTTTAATCACTTTGGACCCCAGCTGTATATTAAAATCAGTGATGTTAATGAACACGGTCTCTTTAATATAACTATTTCAAGTTGGTTTCAGTTATAAGTAATCTTCTATAGACATTAATTACCAACAACTGAATTACAATCAAACTCTTTCCCCTTCTCTGTAGAAATCTTTAAACTTCCAGCACTGTCACATCTTTCTCTTCTCACCTGATGATTATAGGTAAAAGTTTTATTAACAATTTAATTATTCTCTTTAGAAGCCAAGATAATTAGAACAGGCTTGACTTGGCTTCCATTAAAAGTCTCTTTTAATGATTTTGCCATTGACTATAGTCCAATGTGAGAGAAGAAGAGTTTGTAATCAACAAAATCATAGCTCAAAGTTGTGCAGGGATGAAAGAAACTGAAAGAACAATACCATTAATATTTTACAGAACATCATGGTACTTTTGTATGGGCTATCAGACCCCTCTAAATATATATTGGCTGAATCCTCTAATGCTGTGTTCACTTTCATAGTTGTTACTCGCATGAACAGCTTGAATAAAATTTGTGCGGTAAAGGGTAGTAGTCAAAGATCTGACAAAAAGCTGGACTGGCTTTTATAAGACCAAGCTTTTGTTCCTTGTCAAAATTACTTGGATGCTTAACTTTCAGATTAATTTGAAGTTACTGGAAGGGTTAGTATATGTCTCAGGGGTATGGATCTAGGGGATGAGGAGATGATCATGTAGGCGCTCATTAGAAAGAAATGCACGGAGGAGCTAAAGGGGCAGAATGCTTGTAGATTATATGGTGAGCTGGTCATATCACAGATGCAAAGTTAAGTGAGTATATAAATAAAAGACTACTATTTTAAAATATTTTTATAAAAATTGCATTGTTAGCAGCAGAGTAATAGAAAACTTTATAAAGAAATACATTTACAAACAGTAAAGAAAAATGTTGAAATTATGATGAAATGAAGGGCAAAAAAAGAGTACAGACTTTCAGAATTTAGCTATAAGAACACACTGAAGTACCAGAGAAGGCTAGAAATAATAGAACAATGTAATAAAGTAAAAAAATTAGTGATAAATTTTCAGAAACAGAAACTTTCTAGGAAGTCTCTAGGGCAAACAAATGGCATGTAAAGTAGGGAAGGGAAAAATCCATGAAGTATTAACTATGGAAAAGCTTTAGGAGGTTACCAGGCTATGTTGATGGGAACATGCTTTGGAGGTTTGTCTTGAAGTTTATACAAACCATTTTTAAATGATGGAAGATAGTCTGTTGCATTAGATCACCAGAAGCAAATAATATTGATCCAAGAATTTTGAAAAAACACAGAAACAAATTTTTGATTGTTACCTGTGGTTTTACTAATTTAATTGCCAAGACAGGCTTGATTAACTCTAAGAAGTGACTATGGCTGATGTGGTTTTTATGAAGAGCTCCAAGGAGAATGAGAGGAACTAAAGACTAGCAAGTAAAAATTCTGCAGCAAGCAGTTGATGGAAATTGTAATGAAGAACAGAATTAGCAGAGAGAAGAATGAACATGGAAGAGTGAACTTTTTATAGAGGTAAATAACTGTGTACAAAACTAGTAGATTTTTTTTTAAGGAATCGGTAAGCATATTGAAGCAAATGATCAATTTTATAATGCATCTGAATCTTCAAAAGGTATTTCACAAGATCCCTCAGTAGTGTTATTCAAAGAAAACAATAAGAGGTTTTTGGGTTGTGTTTTTCATGGAATAATCATGGATTGAATAATAGGAAACAGGGTAAGGATAAATGTCAGAGACTACTTCTCAGTCCTGTAAGAACTGTGTCAGGACTTACCCATGTAGAATTGTGCTAGAAAATTAAGTGAAGAGTAATGTAATAAAGTTTGCTCATATTACAGAAGTATTGCGGCTGTAAAGAACTTCAGGAAAATTTTTAAGGTGCTGGGTGACAGCACAATAAAACAGTAGATGAAATCCTGTGTTCAAGAGTAATGTACCCCTATAGATACTTGGCTTTTACCATTTAGAAAAGGGACCGTAAGAGTAGTTCAGGGCATTTTATTGAAAACATTGAATCAATGATCTTCATCAGTCAAAATGGCAAATAAATTCTTGAATTTTTTTAGGATAGGAAAAAAAGAATGAAATGGAAAACGTCACAATGTCACCATATAACTTCATGATGTGCCCATCTCTTGAATGCTGCATTAAGTCCTGCATATTAAAAAGGTATATAGTACTACTGAAAAGGGTAGAATAAAGAGCAATCATAGGTATGTGCAGTTCCTGTAAATGGAAAGATTACAAAATTACGGTTTTTTTCAGCATAAGAAAGAGAAGATAGATGGAAGGAAGATAAAATAGGCATCTGAAAACTCACAAATATTATGGAAAAGGTGAACTGGAAATGATTATTCATTTATTCTTATTTTGTCTTCCTCCAAAGAACAAGGAAGTACCAGATGAAATCGTCAGCCAGCCAGTTAAAGCAAAGAAATTATTATTATTATTATTACATTGTGCTTAGTTGTGAGACCAGGATGTTTGGATAACAAAAGTATGAATGTCTCAAGAAGTGATTAGGCAAATTAGTGGATGACAAGCTCATTGAGACCAATTAAATATGAAGATACTGATGAACTCTTTGGATAAGAAAATCCGTATGCTGTAGCTTCCTAGAATTTGGATGTCTATGCTGAATGGAATATCACTCAAGCCCACTACTGTCAAATAGAGGACACTGGGGTAAACTGATCTCTGGTTTAACTCAGTAAAGGCTTTCTAATTTTCTACTGTCTGCAGGCATGCAAGCATGAAGATAAACACACAGCTCACCGACTGAAAGGTTTTGAAGACCAGCGCTAAGACAGGCTAGGTAAGATGGTCAGAAAACAGGATGAAGTGGGAATTGGGAAACGTAAAAAGGTACTTCTGTTAAGTGTTTAATTAAAACGCTTCCTTCTAAACTAAACTCGGTTTTCATATTGGTCACTGTAAACAGAAAGATCTCTTGGGAGACTTGTATTTGCACGTGTGTAAAGGAAGCAAAACTAATAACTACTGAAGTCTTAATAATCAGCCTGTGCTGGTGTCAGCAATGCCATCAGTTGCTTCAGGGTCAAGATAGGTAGTGTTGACTATCTTTAATTGCCTCAGGTCAGTAGTTCTTATCTGCAGTTAAGTTAGCATGGAGATTACTTTACTTACTCCTAATTGATCCTTTTAAGGCCCCTTCATAAAAATGTGCCATCTGGGCGTGTCTGTAGCGCTACTGATCTCTTTATTTCTGTCCTCATAAAAAGGCAGTGAGCGGGCAAATTACATAGAAGTTATGGCCACTGAGAAAGCTTAAAAGGAAAGCGTGACAGATTTTTCAGAGGAAAAGCAGTCCTGCTCATCACTGTTCAAATGAACATTTAATAATTCATAACAACTAACTGTGTTATAAGTTTCCCCTTCAATACGTTTCCAAATGTGAATAGATTAAATGGTAATTGCTATCAAGCTTTATGTTCTATTTCATGTACCTAATAAAAGTTTATCTAGTGGAGCTTACTTTGTATCTTTTTGATCTATTTCTAACCAACTGCAATATACTATATTAAAATATTTAGCATTGTGCTATCAAATATTAACCATTTTTAAATCATCCGTCTAAAGAAAACAAATAACGTTACTTGTTTAACTTTTCATGAATTTCCCAATATTTAGTTGTTCAGAACTCTCCCATGATACAGCACCAAAAATACGGAAGACCCTAGAAATTGTATTCACTCTGTTTTGAAATGCACTCTGCTCACATCCATCACCACTGTTCATTTTGGTGCTGTACGCAGAATCCTAGTTTTGCCATCTGTAAAAAGTTAGGATTCTGCTTCAGCACAAGAGAATCTTACAGAATTGTTTTGGCTTTTTTGTAGATTAGTGGTTTTTTAACTATTTCAGGAAGAGTATAGAACTTTTTTTTTTTTTTTTTAAGTTTCCCTTATTGTCCACCTGCTCATCTATTTGACATTGCATGGCTTTTTCTGGTAAAAATACTGGCAACTTGCTAGACTATAACATGAATGACCTAATGAAGGAGAGAGGAGAATACTGGTCCCACAGATGTGCTACAGTTGCATGGCAGCCTTGTCCCAGCTCTCCTGGGGTGCTCTCCTGCTTGCTCAACCCGTTGCTGATTCATATCACAGAACTAACACAGCAGAAAACTATTCTTTTTTTGTTAGTGTCCTGCTGAGTTGGATCTGAAATGGTTCAATGAAAGGTCAAGCTGAGAGGGCCTGAGAGATTGCTAGAGGTGTGGGACTAAATTGCTGGGAATTGGGAGAAGAGGGATTGCAGCACTTGCAATTAAAGCAGTTTAGACAGCCTTGGAATAGCAGCTTTGAAGCTGACACCTGGGCAAGATCAAGAGTAGAGCAATGTCTTTGCTCCAATCCAATCCTTCACCTTGCTGGGAAAAATTGTTCTATTAAAGGTCAGGTGTATAAATGTTGCTACAGAACCATTTCTTTTCACTTTGGAGAAAGCAAGTCTGATCACCAGGTCATCAGACTAAACCTTCTGAAGTGAAGAGCTGCCATCTGTTAAGAAACTGGTGCCTCTTAATAAGATGTTAACTATGCTAACTACCCCCCTTTTCTATGCCTCATTCTCTGGTTGATTTATAACCTGTTATTTTCTTCAGCTTCCACAACCTCCCCCCAGGTGTTAGCAAATTCACAATCCCCATCCTGTTCACAGAAGTCTTCCTTCCAGCACAGAGACACTGAGATAATGTCCTTGAGCTCTCACCAGTGCCCCTCCAGTCTATTCCTCCTGCAGGTTCTTCCATTTCCACACACTTTGTAGGCAGCAGTACTAAAAGCAGCTTGAGACTTGATCCCCAACCTAGGCGTGCCACACTAACTCTGTAGATCTGTATAATAACTATATAGAGAAAGCATCCTATGTTTTCACCTTCTCCTCTGTGCTCTTCATATGTTTGTTAAATACAGTGTTTGTGTTCCAACATGTTTATTCTGAGTAAAATATCCTCTCCCTAGAGAGATATTAACCTTTTTCTCCTTCAAATCCAGTATCTCATTAAAAAATAATACCATTCCATGATATTTTGTGAACAATTGTCTGTGTAACCCCGTATCAGCCATGTATTTTGGAATGAATGCATTAATACGCATATTCATGTTGTCTTTTCTCAGGTTTAAAAGACCCAGGATATCAGTATCGCGTTACACGTATAAGTCATCAGATGTTTCCTTCCAGGTGAGTGGAATCAGTGTTTTGCATCATATGAGAAGCAGTCCTGATAACGTGTAATTTTGTTTGTAATCTTGCCTTGCTTTTCTTACATATGTTAAGCCATGCTTTGCCTTGAGTTGCAGCAGTGGGATTCTGGATTGATTTAAAGAGAATTATTCTGGATTTAAATTTGGAGCCATTTGAAGCAGAGTCTGTTCCTCTTACATCCAAACCCCTATACGCACACAGTTTCTTTAGTCTGCATAACAATCACGTAAGATAGGTATTGAGAAATCAGTATTTCAGCTATAAAGACCAGAGGCAGATTGGTTCTTGGGGACAGCAATGTTCAGCCCCATCAGAACTTTATCCTTTTCAATAAATTCTTTCTACGTTTTACTTCCCTCCAGCTCCAAGCTTGGCGCTGAACTTACTAGCACCAGTCCTGGCACCAAAACACACTAGAAATGAAGGTCCATGCAGCACCTGTGCAGAGGGGAAATCCCACTGTATCCTGACTAGGTTAAAAGCATTAAAACTACTACTGGTAAATAGATGTGAAAAGATATAGATTATAGATGGATTGTCTATGGCTCCCCTAACAGGCAGCTGCAGAAGTGAACTGGAAAACAGGGCATCCCAGTTCTGAATTTCTATTTTACAGAGTATAGCTCCCCAGGCACAAGTTCAATGGGTAGGTATTGAAGGACTCACAGAATACATCTGTGTACAAACTTGTATAAAAGATCACTAACCTTCAAGGAGGGAGACAATTACATTTATGTATTTAATCTGTCTATGAAGAAGCGCTTTTTAAATTTTATATTTTTTTTTTTTAAGAAAAGGATGGCAACATTTCTTTTCTTGATGAATTCTAAACACAAACTTCCAAAAGCAAATGTTAATCTAAGTTGCAGGGTTACAATTTCAGGTTTGATTTTCTTTGGCAATATTCAATCTGCATGAAGATTTTGATCAAATGCCTTGACTTCTAACATTTGTAACACATGATAAAACGCAGACAAAGAAGCTTATATTTAAATAATCATATAATAAGTTGAATGCACACTGTGACAGAATATGAATTATCTAACAGGCTGCAGAGTAATACAAGTTCAGTCTGGAAGACAGATACAAGCACTGAGCACAGTTTGAGCATTGAAGAGTGTAATCCTCTGCTTACTTCAATAAAAACTATTTAAAACGAACGAAAAAAGGTAAAATAAAAGAAACTATTCAGAGCTTGACGTAAGGCATCTGTCTGAAAACTCATTCGCTAATTGTTTAAGATTTACACCATTGATCCAAGATGATTTAAAACAGTGAGTCACAATAAATATTGCACTGAATTTAACTCGGGTACAAGCTACCATTGGTAACTCTTGTAGCTGGTCTAGGTTTTTCTGGGGCTGCAGGCTAAATGTCTTTATTTGCTCATTGACTCTATGAAGGAAGATAGTGAATATTAACCATTGGACCTTCGCTCACCTTTCCCCCCATGGGATGATCATGCCTAATGAAAATTTGAGCTGTGCTGGTAAACAGAGATTGGCAAGAGAGTCACTTTTTCTTTGCCTGATTGGATAAATATGCAGCTGGTTTTGGAGTCAATTCTTGTGTGCGTGAAATTAAAAGGCGTTATTTCTAAATACTCCTGTATGTATGCAACAGAATTTAGTCACCTGAAATGTCACAGCCAAGAAATACAAAAGATGTGAGACTGTGAGCACTAACACTTAGAAAATCAAATGAATGCTCATGCTTAATATTTTGCCTTCATCCATATTTTTAAAACTCAGGCAGCTCTGTGTGTAAATGTTTGTACCCTTTGTTACAGGTTCCTCTTATCACAAGAGTGATAATCACTCTTGTGGTGGGAGTTTGTTATAGACCCCCAAACAAACCAGCAGTAGCTGCTCGTTAAATTTCTTGCCAGGCTTGAAGCTTTTTTTTTCTGTTTTTATGTTCATTTTTAAAGGAAATAATCGAATTTCTAAATAGAAAAATGAAATATAGCTATGTATTTTGTTATGTTTCTGGAATTCTGAAAGGGTTTCTGGACCAGACTGTTCTGTTCTGAATTCGTTCCGTGCCCTTTGATCTATGTATGTGTGCTGGTGAGAAAACCACTGTCGGTACCTGGGAGGGAGGTGGAGAGCTGAACCCCAGCAGCTTCCCCACACGCACAATGCCTGCGGCAGGAACGCTTCTGGGGGAGAGCTTAGAAGTAGCGCAAGGCACAGTTGCATCTGTTGTGCCTCTTTTTCCGAGGGCAACAAACCTTCCTGTACCAACCAGGCCTGCTGACCGCTATGTCTAGGCTGCATAAACCCTGAATTCAATAAGATAACAGCTGTTATCATGGTGCGTTTTATCTGGGAGGCAAAGTCTAAAGCTGCGTCTGACCTCTGTGTGCACAGAGACACAAGTGGTGAGCGTTCCGCCTAGATCCTCAAAGGTTTTAGATGAAATCAGTAAGAGTGAGGTACCTAAATGAATACTTCTGAGGATAATAGCTTCTTTGTCTTTTGCCCATGTGTGGTAAAAGGTAGACTGCGAACAGTAATTTATCAAATGAAATACTGTGAGCCTTACAAAACACAAAAGGACTTCAGCACCGTTTTTTCCCAAATATGATTACTAATATACAAAACTAAGCCACTCCATTTACTAATACAATCATACAAGTAATTAAACTACCTACGGTATAGATTTAAGTTATTTATTTATAGGTCAAGCTTCTGGTTGCCCCAGGTTAATGATTTTTAGCAACAAAGCTCCATAAGGATAGATTTTCTTAATGATGCCAATAGGCTATGTATAACAAAAAGTAAAAAAGCACATATTGCTCTGTTGAATGTCTATGTATCCGTCTGTTGAGTGTGTATGTATCCGAAACAGATCAAAACCACACGCTACATGTCCAGACAAATAATCTTTTTGAGCTTTGCTAAGGCAGTGGAATGAGTTCTTATTTTCTTGTATATTGGGGTCTGCTTGCTAGCCCAGTCATTTGTTTAGATTTCAATGGGAGAATAACAAACAAAGCTAAAATTGCCACAGTACAAAATTAAATGAATTGGGATTCTGTTCCTCCATGAAAAGACTTGAAATGAGATTTAAATCAGTGTGTGCTTGGTAAAACATGGCAATTTGATGTCTGTTCCATAAAACTGACAACCGCATCTAGTTGTTTTTCTTCTGAATTTGATCAGATAATTTGGTCAAACTTGGCGAATGTCTAACAGTTACACAATCAGACTGAGATTTGTTCAGAAAATTACAACACAGGGAGGGAAACTTAATTAGTTTTGTCAGCATATATAAAGGCACTAACTTGCATTTCCAGAGAGTGTCTAAAGCTTTTACAAAAGCTCTGATTCAGCTAAAATCAGGCTAATTATACGTTGGGCTCAAAAAATCCTCATTAAAAGAACATTATTGGGGTTATAATGTCCAAACCTGAAAAGATAGGAAATACTGCATTTAATAAGCAATTGGTTTGACAAGCTGATGTATATATTAATTATATTAATTATATGACTGTAAAATTTGCTTCACAGACCTCCAGACCTGTTCAATATTTCAGCTACTTAATACCTTTTTTAGACCCACTGTGTGGACATGGTGTTTACTGTACTTTATTCAAATTCTACTGCAGAGATTCATATTGATTTCCTTTTTTAATTTTTTTTCCCCCTGTTGTTCCTGTCACTACGGTATCTCAATACTTCACAAATTCTAATGCTCACTTTGCCAGTACCCAGGGTAAGGTACAGGGGTGGTGACAAACCCCTTCTACATAAGGGGTGCAAGGCAGAGGGAGATACTATGATTTCTGAGTGTTTTGAGATACCTAGGATCTGTTTTTTCAAAATATTAATAACTGAGAAATCTGAGATTTGAAACACTACTTTGCCTGTTTTCTGCTGCAACAGTAAGTACCCAATAATTTTGTGAATTAAAACTCAAGTGCAAGCATCCAGAAAATGAGACTACAGTTAACAACCACATGTGAAAAGTATGGTTTAAATAACCTGCCAAATATAAACAGGAGCTTTCTGGCAGAAATTGAGAAACTCAAATTTTCTCAGGTGGCATTTAACTGCGTTGCCCATGCAAACATCCTTTCTCTTCATAGATTCACAGAATTGCCTAGTTTGGAAGGGACCTTTCAGATCATCTAGTCCAGCCATCAACCTAACACTGACATAAACCCATCACTAAACTATATCTCTAAGCACTATGTTTACCCGCCTTTTAAATACCACCAGGGATGGTGCCTCGACCACTTCCCTGGGCAGCCTGTTCCAATGCTTAATAACACTTTTCAGTGTAAAAATTTCTACTAATATCCAATCTAAACCTCCCCTGGTGCAACTTGAGGCCATTTTCTCTTGACCTGTTGCCTGTGACTTGGGAGAAGAGACTGACCCCCGCCTCTCTACAACCTCCTTTCAGATAGTTGTAGAGACAGATAAGGTCTCCCTTCAGCCTCCTTTTCTCCAGGCTAAACAACCCCAGTTCCCTCAGCTGCTCCTTGTAAGACTTGTGCTCCAGACCCCTCACCAGCTTCGTTGCCCTTCTCTGGACCCGCTCCAGCACCTCAATGTCCCTCTTGTAGTGAGGGTCCCAAAACTGGACACAGCATTCCAGGTGCAGCCTCATCAGTGCCCAGTACAGGGGGATGATCGCCTCCCAAGTCCTACTCACCATGACACAGGCCAGGATGCTGCTGGCCTTTTTGGCCACCTGGGCACACTGCTGGCTCATACTCAGCTGTCAAAAAACACCCCAGGTCCTTTTCTGCCAGGCAGCTCTCCAGCCACTCTTCCCCAAGCCTGTAGCGCTGCATGGGGTTGTTGTGACCCAAGTGCAGGACCTGGCATTTGGCCTTGTTGAACCTCATCCCACTGGCCTCAGCCCATCCATCCAGCCTGTCCAGATCCCTCTGCAAAGCCTTTCTACCCTCCTGCAGTTCAATGCTCCCACCCAACTTGGTGTTGTCTGCAAACTGACCGAGGGTGCACTTGATCCCCTTGTCCAGATCACTGATAAAGAGGACTGGCCTAATTAATGTAATAGCTTTAATGATAACTGGTTAATTATCACAATCTTTCCTGAAATTCTTTATTTATTGTTTTTTCTTTCCGGATATACTTGCTAAATTGTCACAAGCCCAGATTGTCCACTTCAGAGGTACTCATCACTTAGCGAGGCAGTGAGAATCTCTAGCTTTATTGGTTTTTTGTAAAAAATTATGATATAAGATTTGCATTTGTTTTTAGAGCATTTTTGTGGCTGTACGGCCAATTTTATAATATTTGGCTAATTGGTGTCAGTAATTACATTCTCTCTTGTGTTTCTCACTCTTAAAAATCAAAAGCAAGCTCTTGTAGAAATCTCTTTAATGTGTGTGTGTAAGAATGCAGAGAGGCAGGGAGAAAAAGTGAAAGAAAACCATGAGGGGACTCTCCAGAGTTTCTGGAAGTAGATGATCAAAACAGTTGTAAAGAATAAATCTTAAGAATTACTACAGAAGAAATTCACAATGAAAGTCTAATCCTGTATATACCGATGTGGTATTTCTGCTCACTTGTTTACAAGACCTGTTAACCAGAAGAGAAGATAAATACACAACTAAGCATTGAAACAACATCTGCTCTAGCAATATTTATGCAAAATTTCAGCTCTTATTTTTAAGGATGTTAAGCACACCTCCATTTTTTTTAATCTTTAGTTTTCACTAATTATAACAGGCAATGAGCCAGTGTTTTGCAATTTTATTGTCCAGGGACGTAGTTTTAAGGTATGAAAGCTAGTTAAGTTACTCAAGAAGCTGAAGTTTAGTACAGAAAAAAAGTGGACATGCAGAGAAATCACCGTTTGTCTTTTAGTAAGAATTTTAAATTTGGAGTTAATGTACTGACATTTTAGTATACAAAACTTATTTCGCAGTTGGCAGGACACGCATATTTACATATTTCAGCAGGAGCTCCTCCAGGCTTTAGCAGGAGAAAGAGAAAGGACACTGAAATCATATTGAAATAAATGGATGGCAGAGTCAATTTACTGTCCTCATCTGGGAGTCTCCAAAAAGGTTCAGGCCCTATGGCATTCTTACAGCTCCTAGAGCAGTTTACTCATTTTCTGCTCTTAAGTAGCTGCACGTGACAGCACACAGACGCAGAGGCAGCAAAGTTGCAGGAGAGGGGCAACTCTCAGAGTTACTTACGTTGACAGCCCAAGCCGTGCCAGATATATCCCGGCAGACATTTATCACATTTAGGCCCTGATGTTCCCTCCTTACACTCACAAAATCCTCTGTCATTACAGCGATCATGGACTGAACCAAAAGGGTTACAATAACAGTCTGCAGAAACAAGACAACACACATACACTAGATTCAGGTCTACATATGGTGATAATTCATTCAATACCAATAGAGGGTGCATTTCCAGTGCTAAAGGTAAAGGAAGACTGTCTGTTAAGGGTAGCTAGAGTAGTGAATATAACTACTATGGGTCCATTTATTTGTTTGCATATGTCATTTCAGGAAGAGACGTTTTATGATGTGACGAGAAAAAGTAAACAGAAAAGATATAAAGGCAGAAGGTACCATGCTCTTCGAAGATAAGTGATTGTAACAGATTCTCTTTTGGTAAGAATGTTTTTTGACAATTTAATGAACGTTAGAAAAGCTTTGTATAGTATGGATATATCAATGTGCCATCAGGGTGAAATGTTTTGCATTATTCAAATAGGCTTCTCTATATTACTCAATATTTTCAGAAGTTCTGAATGTCTTTACAGGGCTATATAAATGCACTTTACTTATTTCCAAGATAGTCTTCCTTTATGGTTTTGAGCAGTATAATAATTTATGTGGATATTTGCCATTAAATTGATGAGCCTGTATTTATCAGCGACATTAATAAACCTTTTACGCAGTCCACAATGAAAAGCTTGAGGTGAGCAGTAATGTACTGCAAAACTTATCAGAGCTGGCTTTATGCTGCCATTTCCATTTCTCTCACCTCCCAGTGGGCAGATGGAAAATGCAATGAGGTTCATTCCCCACTGTCTATTTTCCATGTGTGTTCATGTAATTAAAGAATGACTGGGGTAGCCCCTTTTCTCCCACAACACTTACTGTGTTGTTCATTCACAGCCCTTTTCTTTAACACAATTGCAATATCTGTGTTCAGCTTTCATCTAGCTGAACAAAGAAGATAAGACAGTAGCTAGCAGAGCTCATTTTTGGCACTCTGGTTCTTCAGGTTTTTTTTATTTTCATTTTTTAAATGAAGGGCTGTATCTTATTTGTATGTAGACCCATGTAGACCCAGAGTAACTCCACTGTCAACTGAGACCACAAACACATTTTGGCAGCATCTGATCTCTGCTGCTGTTGAAAGCAAAAGACACGCAAATCGATTCCTGAATTTGGGCAACCTGCTGGGAGTCTGGCTTTATATGTCTGTGAATCAGTGCTACTTTGATGACTGCCTTTGGCAATTGTTCCCTAGTATTACGCTAAACCTCAGCGATATTGTAAATGACAAAATGGAGTTGAACTGGGAAGTAAAATATTAAAAAACAAAAATCCAATGGAAAAACTGTAACAGTAAAAAAATTACCAGGAAGACATTTGTCATCTGTTATCTCAGTGTTTATTAACTATAAATTACAGATGGCACTTTGAGCATTTGGCATGCTGTAGAAGAAGAGTTACCTTTGGCAAACAGAGTTCCACAATAATAATAGAGTCAATTAGCTAGCAACATTCATTAATGAAGTTGAAAACTGACATGCCAAAAATACTGTGCAAGGCTGAGGAGAATTATAGCACAGTGAGTGCCATTTGAAAAGCTGGCAATTCTGGGAGAGGAGAATTATAGCACAGTGAGTGCCATTTGAAAAGCTGGCAATTCTGATGTTAATCAGATGTATGAAATGTTTATGTAAACAGGCATAGAACTGAGATACATATTAAATGCGGGAAGTAAAATCTGCTTGAAAAGCGTTTATAGAAAACCTTGAAAGATGAAACACTTGGAGTTACATTAGAAACAAAGGGCCCGGTACTTGTATGTTAAAAATAGCTTAATGGGACCATAATGGAGTTATAGTGATATAAACAAGTGTTTG
Organism: Calidris pugnax; assembly: GCF_001431845.1. Classification (NCBI taxonomy): domain Eukaryota; kingdom Metazoa; phylum Chordata; class Aves; order Charadriiformes; family Scolopacidae; genus Calidris; species Calidris pugnax. The sequence goes on from NW_015090852.1 coordinate 8,885,603, forward strand.
TGAAACAAATCTCTGGCCTGTGATGTTAAATGTTTATAGATACATAATGTTATACTTTCCAGAGAACAAGAACCTGACCCTGAATCAGTGAAAGCTTTCCTCCTGAGCTCTGTCATATAAATACATAAAAAGCAACAGGCCCATATCGTGCTGTTTAAGGGAAACTAGACAGTGGGATCAAAACTTTAAGCCAGGCCCTTTTACAGAAGCAGTAGATCAAATCAGAACACCAAACAAACCTAGTAACCTTTAGTAACTGAATATAGCCTCCTTCTTTTGCAATACACAGCTGATACCACAGATATAGAACCTACAAAGGTCCACTGAATATCCAAGCTTGTTGTCCAATGCAATATCACAGGCTGTGGAAGACTTCCCTAGACCTGCCACATACTTAACCATTAAAAAATCTCAGCTCAAAAGCCCAAGTTCTAGTGTGCCCCATGCAGGCAGGCAGTGCCCTTACATCTCCAGGCATCTTACAACACCTTACAACAGGGCATTAAGTGAAATTAAATTAACATTCCCAGATCATCCTAATATGCAGACCATACATCAGGTTCCCAGGTGGGAGAAAAAAACCCTGCATATGTGAACTGGTGAGTAATTTTCCTCCTAACCTCCATCTGGTGACTGAAGGACGGGAAGATGACACTAGTAGTCATCTGTTCACTGAGTTTCTATATCAACGTGATGTTGCCAACAAAACACAATGAAAATAACTAAAAAAGAAGGTTGGGAAAATGGGCTGAAGCTTGCAGGATTGCTGCTTTTATCAGTCTGGGTTGACAGTGGCTACAGGACAATCCTCAGGGTTCACTTAACCATATATCATTAGGGTTTCTAAAGGTCTCACAGGTGTTAGTTGAAGCTTAAGCCTAAGTGACTGGAAGGCTGGTTTTCTAATAGGTGTGACAATAATTACCATTTCAGTATTTATGCTGTAAGACAAAAGAAATATTTTATTACTCTGGGTCTACATGGTGGTTTCCATGCTTGCCAGTGTGTGTATTTAGTTACATAAAGAGTTATTAAGACTTTATCAAGACCTTGTAAAAATAAAAAGCTCATCAAGTTGTTAAATTCTTTTTCACTGTAAGCATGTCAAGTGAATGATTTTTAACTTTAAAATACCTTGATTTATTTAGAAACTGCAGTTGCTCATATGAGGTAATCTTGCAGTTAGCTGACAAACCCACAAATTTTTGATATTTCATTTTAGGAAAGAAAATTTATTTTGCTTCCAAAGAAATTAAGGGCATCATGAAATGAGATTTAAGCCCACTGTATAACACGTTGCATTTGGTTCACTGGTAAAAACCTTCTCAGTATTTCAACTCTTTGTTAACTTGTCAGTTTTAAAAATGAAACATTTTACATTTTCTTCATTTAGTTAGTATCAGCTAAGATTCACAGATTTGTTACCCATGTACTTACCATATATACTTATGAAAACTATATATCAAACAAGTAGTTTTGATAAATCAGAGCAAAAGCCCTGTTAGCTGCCATTAAACTAGCTTATCCAAACATTTTTTACTTTTCTATGTATATGGCTGAAGAGGAAAAAATTAGGCTGGAAAAATAACTTTCATAAGGGAATAAGATTTGCACACCACTGGAAATCTGCTTATTAAAATGTTCATGCCAACATTCCATTCATACTTAAAACCCAAAACACTGCTTTTAAACTCAGAGAAAAGAAAAATGAGCGTTTCCAATAGAGCAAGACTCTTTGTGCTTGACCGAGAAGGGTGGTGAATCCATCAACTCTCTCAGAAATGAAAATACTTTACATTTTGCAGAATTAAATCTTAGGAGCCCCAGTTCAGGAAAACACTTAAAGCACAAACCTCTCTGTTTTCTAAAAAGCGCTTAGGTATCAACTTCCCTGACTTTAAACAAGAAATAGTATGAAAGTCTTTCTTAAGTTGGCAAATCAGCTAGGATACGTACATTTTGTATGTAGTATGATCACTACGATCCTGAGAACTATCTTAGTCCAATAGGAGTATTATTGATTTAAAACAAATTACGTAATATGTAGCAAGGCAGGGTTTGATTCTATAGTCATTTCACATTGTACAATTCTCACGGGCCCCAAGAATAGGTGCTTGCATTAAGGTGAGAAAATCAACAAATGCATCACATTGTCTTTTATTTTATTTAAGACCTCTCATTAAATGAGAGGTTTTTAAATTTTATTTCTGCAGAGTCTGGGAAATTTCTAAGTCCACAGTCATTCTAAATAAATCACTTTCAAATTAGTTTAAAATTTACTTATTTTTGACTACTGGTTTATTAACTTTCTTGTCTTATGTAGCTACAGCTGCTGTCTTAGCATTTCAGTGCACATGGGAAAAAAATTTACTGAATGAGCTGATGAAAAATCCCAAATAGAGTAATTTAGTGTCATATTCATTAGGCCTATTTAGGCAGCTGAAATTATACAGCCCTGATGTCATACTGATAATGTCCGTCATTTGCATCAAACAAATATGAAGGACAGTGGTTTTTTTCCAAGAACATTTGATTGGATTAATCTCCTCAGCACAGTCATACAAAATCATGACTTGCCTACTAAAGTTCTTATTAGCTTAGACTAATTAATGTCAAAGGGGATCATGCATTTTCTGAATGTGTTGCCAAGCAAAGTTAAAGGGACACGTGAAATGCAGTGCGTGGATGGATCTGCGTCTTTATCACGAAATAAAATGTAAATCTGTCAAGCTGCAGACTGAAACAAATAACGACAGCCTAAATAGTTTCTGGCTTGAATCTCAGCAATGGATTATAAAGAATATTAAAATATAATTTATTCACTCATCTATTTTGGCATGCAAAAACCCTTTCTACTCTTTTCTTTTTGCTTCCTCGAAAATGTAAAGAAAAAAAAATCACAATGAAAATCCAGAACAGGTTCTACTGATGCTTATGTTTATAAAAAACACGATGTAATGAAGTTTTCCACCTCTGTTTGTTATTAGAACAGTGCCTTTTGTGGCTACCTGCTAACTACTGGCCATTGTATGAGGCTTCCTTTATTGATTACGTTCAGCCTTCACCTAAAGTGTCCTAACTTTTCTATGTGTACTGTCTGTGGTGATGAGAGAACAATCCATATTCTTTTACTGTGATAAAGATCTTTTTAAATTATGTTCTAGCATTTCCTTCAATTCTGCATTTTGGGTATTTATAGCAGATGCTAAGACTAAAAGCACTGTTTTCCCTAGGAAACCCATTTCTAAAACGACATCATGTCAAACTGATTCGACAAAATGCTGCTCCTATCCACATGGGCATAATTTCCGTTTCTCCTGTAAGGAGAGGGGAGATAACACGGCTTTTACAGCCCTATGCCTGGGAGCAGAATTAGCTGCAACATGTTTTTATGAAATTTAAGTAAATAAAGGGTGTTAATAAACACCACTACCCATGTCCTATTGATGCAGCTGGCAACTACTCAAGCAAGTATTCAAGACTCTGTACTAGTAATTCTGAAAGTTAGACTGAGAACAGGTATTCATGACTCAACCCTTCAGTCTTCACATGCACAACTGCAGTGTGGCTCCCTCCTGCAAAAGGATGGCACAATCAGTTTCTCAGGGGCTTCAGGACCCTTAGTCAGGGATGTTCATCATCACAGAGACATTTGAAATACCTCCTTGGGGCTACAGGGGCAATGGAAATTAGACGAAAAGTCTACACAGATGTTCTTATCCATTGAAAAAGCTCATTCTGGCTCAGCCGTCACGTGAGCAGCAGTGGACCCTAGCAGCTGCCAGTATAGCTGAAAAAGCACAGAAGAAAAGCCGCAGTTATCCCGGGACTGACCTATGCACACATTTTCATCGTCCAGCTCTGCAGAAGCATTTCTGAAGTAGCCCAGCCTGCATAACTCACAGTGCTGACCTCTAGTGTTGTGCTTACAGCTCACGCAAATGACCGTATTGAGCAGCTCGATGTAACTGCACCGGTTGGAGTGCCCGAAGCATTCACAGTCTTTCAAGGAAGAACAGAAATGTATACAAAATGTATACGGCAGCAGAGTAATCGCACATTACATGCTTAGTAAAAATGAACCATGGATAGAAGTATGAATGAATGGCACATACATGTTAATCAATGTAACACGGACAACAGCAGATGGTTATCTGCAATGAAAGTGAAGTTTGTTTCAGGCAGGTTAGCGTGACCTGGCGACCATGGCATGACGCTGAAGGTTGGCTGTTGTTGGCAGACCTGATGGAGCTGAAGCATTTGCAGTTGTAAACCTTTCAGGGGTACTGGAGGCTCAGTTTCCGCTGATAGAAATGCACATCTTTTTGCATGTTTGAGATGAGTATAAATCAAGACATGAGAAAAAAACTTCCTCTTATTAAAAATATTAAATACAGTGGACAAAATTGTCAACGTTCATCATACTTAAATCCACAACTGTAAGTAAAATAAAAGCTTTCTTCTAGTGAGTATTCAAAAATACTACTGAATGCAGGGTACGGTAAGCAGTAGGCACCTTGGGAACCAGACTCAAGACCAAACAAATCTCTAGTTTGACAATTTTGGCTAGCAATTCCTAAAACAATTAACAAAGAAGAAAATGAAAGAAGAGAGGTCTTATTTAAGAGCTGCTTCTACTGTACTTCTGAGGTAAGCATTAACCCATTTTTATATTCTGAGATGAAAAACAATTGGGCCAGAAAAGTTCATGAAAATTCTGAAGCGTGTACTGAATAGAAAGCATGCTTACTGCAGCCACCTGAAACACAGCTGGCATGACAGCCTCTTTTTAGATACCCCTTCGTTAAACATAGAATGCCTTTTAGTCTTCAATCACAAGCAATGCTTGGTTTTATGCAGAGAGAAGCAGAAATTAGAAATGTATCAATATCATTATTGAAGGTACAGCTATGTTTTGTGTAGAAAGCTTGTGCAAGTATGATCACTCAACTCTAAGATTATGAGCCCACAATGAATGCAGCAAATGTTATTAGGACGATCAGAGAAGTAGAGAGCCTATTTAATAACCGAAGACTAGGACAATTTGGCTTGTTTAGACTAGGAAACTGAAGATGGGATATCACTGAGCTACAGATACATCAAGGATATAGCCTTCTGCCATCCTAAGTGAATATCTGCGCTAATGGACAACACTGGCACAGGAACAAATGGGTGTTAACTGGCCATTGAGAAATTTCAACTGGAAATTTGGAGATGGTATCTAGCCATAAGGGCACTGAGGTTCTTGAACACTTCCAATTTGCAGCAAAAACCTGATGCTTTAGAGATGTAGTTTATTAACTGGTGAAAGAGATTATGGTATGTTTCCCACAGTAATGGAGTACTGGATGCAGTGACTTGGAAGGGTTTCAAGGTCTTAAGTTAACTTAGCCTGTAATTAGATAAAGCTGTAGCAGAGGGTGTAAAATGTTTCCATACATGACAAGGGCCAGGTCCCCTGTGCTGCCTTTCTTATGATATGCTGCTGATGGTTGGCATAGGGCATCAGATACAGTATTTGTGCCTGTCTGCATTTTTATAAAGAAACAGCAATACTGGTACATGTTTATGTGTATATTATGCACACCTAATGCATATATGTTTCTTTGGCTGTTGTCTGATGGACTACAGTGGACTATAAATAGGTATTTCCTATACTGTACAACGCTTAGCACAACACGTTTCAATGTTGAGAGCTGCCTTTCTGCTGCCAGGAAACATTACTTCAATTTACATATGCACATTCAGTTAACATATATGCGTTCTTGTTCTCTGCAATGTTATACTGCTAAACTGTTATTTTGTGGTTCACGCCAATCTGGTAAGTTTGATGCCTCTAAGTGCTGGAGTACAGTAAAACATTTGGTGTATCAGTCTCAGTATGTTACCATTTGACATAATTGAGTGGGGAGGAAAAAAGTGTTAATGTCTGTTGCCTTTTGCAGCTGGTCAGTATGAGTCAGCATCTCAGCAGCTTTTCTCCCTTAGTATATCCATCTTGCTCCAGTGAAAACTGCCTGCATGGGGCAGAGGCCACAGATCTAAAAGTGAAAACTACCACGAGCAAACAAGAGTCACAGGAAAAAATCATTACGATTGTAAGTTTCTGTGTGTTTGATTTTTAAAATAAGAAAGACTGGCTAGTGATAAGCAATCTGATCTTTCTGGATCTCAGGGTCAGAAGCAATGCTGTCTTAGTTTCTGTCTGACAAAGGACCTATCTTTTTCTGCCATTAGATAATTCGTTTTGGTGAGACGATACTGTACTGGCAGACTTGTGGCTAAACACAGTTATACTGTAGGTGAATTTAGAGGAAGTAATTTACCTTGTTTTTCAAATCAGTAACAGGCAGCAGAATACTACATTTTTGTGTTTCAAAAATACACAGACTAAAGAAGTGACAGTGAATCAGACTAGGCTACATCATCTTTTGTGTTTAAAGTAGCAGAAAGAAATTGAGAATATTCTGTGAATGAATGACTGCACTACTTCCACTCTGAAATTGTGATATGACGTTCAGTAATAGTACTACTACACATAATTAGCCATTACAAAAGCACAAGAGAAAAAGCTCACATAAAGTAATTCACTTTGTAACAAGGTTTGCTCCAAGTTATGATTTGGACTGAAGAAACATCTAATAATTACGAAGGACTTATTCTGATGTACACACATGCTCCTAAACATATACAGAAGGACTACCCAAGTTCAGATGTGGCTCATCAGCATTAAAGGTAAACAGTGAGACCAATTATAACACCTGGTTGCATTGTTATGGGTACTGCTCTTTTGTAACAACTGTGCTGTGTGAATGAAAGGCTTTGTCTCAGAGTTCACTTGTACTAAGATATGGGAAAGCTCTAGGAATCTTGATCATCAGACTGGTGAATGCTACATGGTATAGAAATAACCTCAGTTAACCTAAAAACAGTCTAACATCTGACCGAATGCCTTTGCAGGGATGCACAGGAGAAAAAAAAAGGCACGGCAAGTAACGATTGAATAATTTTTTTGCTAATTTTTCCTTCTTCCCTCCCATTTTGCTAGTGTGGTAATACGAATTTATTTTGCATACTGCTGTTGGCCTGATCAGTGGATCATTTTCATATCCCTCTGTGTTTATAAAAAAAAGCTGCGTAAAGTGATTAAAATGAAATTATTTTCTCCATAGGCCACATGAGGTGCTACCCTAAACCAGTCAAACGTAATATGTAGGATTACATTCAGCATCATGCCATCTCAGAAGCTAAAACTTATCAATGCAGTATGGCCTTTCTAGCTCGTCATGTGGTCCACCTTAACCAGCGCACCAAGACCAAAAGCAGCCTGCTTATTAGAACTGTCAGAAGCACAGTTTAAGGTTCTTAGGCACATGTCTCAGGCTTAGCAGCCAAACCGCTGCCATGCACTGGCAAAGCCAAGCAATCACTGAAAGAGATTGGGGGGGGGGGAAGTATTGAAAACAGGCTGCAAATGGTTTACTAACAACGAAATGACATGAGCTTACAGTGCTAGAAAATGCTGCTTTCAGTAAGTACTGTCTTTTCAGTAAGAAAAGACACAGATAACCTGGAGACAGTTTAAAGCTGAATAACGATAAGGAGTAAATGGTTTGGAAAAGAAAACCTCAGAGGAGAGGTAAAGATAGCTAGATAGGTTTAAAGTGAAGGAAAAGGGAGAAGAGATAGCCATGTCAGATTCGATAATTGTCTCTGGATGATTCAGGAATTGACAAATCTCTTGCCAACTCGCAGAAGGATTGGCTGTATGAGACTTTAAAGACTATTTCCAATGCAGTGATTCTGTTGCAACAATCTTAATCCTGTTGTAGAAAGCGTGATAAAATTACCTACTGAAGGAGGCTCATAAAGAGGGTTATTATTTAATTGTTTTGTTTCTATTAATTGAATACTTTTTTTTCCCCATTATAATGCTATGCATTTACATCTTTGAGATAACATACTATTGTGCTGTGGGAACGAGGTTCAGCTGAAGCTTCAGCTGTGACCAATCAAACATGAAACATCATCACACAAAACTCATAAACACACATGGAAGGGAAGCATAATTTTTAAAATAAGACAGGTAATGCATGAGACAGCTATCAATGTCATTCTCTAATTAAAAGCACAAAGAGTATTTCAAGAAAAGTGCATTCAGAAATCATTAAAGTAGTTTTTCTTTTTCATTTTCCAGTAACTCTGTGTTCTTTCTTTATACACTAACAAAAGGCAAACAAAGGAGATTTTATTGTAACCTTAGAAATGACCTGCTTCATAACAAACAGTATGGCTTGATATCATGATCTCATCAAATGGGTCAAACTAAGTTCAAACGTGTTAACATCCCTATTCCTTGTTAATACGTATTTCATGAACAATGAGACATTCACAATAGCTACAGAAAGACAAAACACCTTCATACATACTCTTTACAGAAAAATTGATGAGGAAAAACATTAAGATCTCAGGGTTCAAATTGTGAATGATAGGTATGCAAATGAAACAGGTTGCCTGTACGTCAGAGAGAATATTGGTATCCTTCATTATTCCCATATAATTCCATTATTTTGATAAAACACTTAAACATCAGTTCAAAATGTAATGCCTACACTCTGAATTTGCACACTCTTAGAATAAAATGAAGATGTAAGGCACACTTAGAATGCATTAAAAGACATAACTATGCATTACACTCCATGGCATTTACAAATGCTTCTTGAGGATATGGACAATTGATGTTTCATGTACTGTTTGCCCGTGACTAATCTGCTTCTGTATCCTCTTTTACAAGCATATCAGGAAGGAAAACAAGACTCTAGTGAACTTTTGCTTTTTAGGCGACAATCTGAATGGTCATATTCATATATTTGATTCCTTTAAAACCAAATGCCATGTCATTTTATATGACAGCAGTGACTGTCTAAGAAGCATATTTATTATTTTCTTTGTATGGCTTATGTGACTTAATGCTTCTGTTGCTGTCAATGAAGATGCCTCACCAGTAAGCTGACGGGTACACTTCACAGATATTCCAGATTCATACAGTGCAATGTTTTCACAACACAGAGCACTATGGGACCACTGTATGAATCCAAGAATTCCTACCTCTCTTGTGGTTTGCAACTTGAACAGAAGAAACAGTTGACATAGCTAATTTGGGAGCAACTGGATAGGTAATAAAATGAACAGTAAATTAGAAAAGGTACCATATAGGAAACAAATCAAAAGATTAACATAAAACTCTTTATTTTCTAACTTTTAAATTAACTTTAATAATGGTTATTGTTTCGTAAGGAAAGGGTGAAAGTTAGGGAAAATGAGTTATATACTATCAACTATTGAATCATTTGAGCTTTAATATCCAAGATAAAGAGAATGTAATTTACATCTACATGTTTTAGCAGTTTTATGTTAGACGTTATTAGACGATTTCTCCCAATCCATGACCAATTACTATATGGTAGCCAGAGTGGTCTGCAAAGGGTTTTATTAAATTTACATGCATATTTATTCTGGCCTAATTGCATAAACAAAGAAAACACAATGAAATAATATTAGGTATAGGCACATTTCTATAATTATTCTCTTCATATGCTGTCCTTGACTGAAGTATTTAATCTACAATTAATGTTAAACACCATAACAATATGCTGCAAACGCATAATCTGAATAGAAATGCTTTTAAGTTTTTGTGTTTTGTGCTCCCTAACAAAATATCAAAACTACATTTACTAAAATGCTTATTTTTGGGGAAGAAACACTCAATAATTTTATGCTTTTCAAGATACTGTATTTTGCAATGAAGTTAAGCCTTAGATCACAGGCAAGTATAATTAAGCTATGAAATCCATTAGAAATGCTAAGTGTCATTTCATTGGGAATGTTTTAATTTAAAATTCCCGTGAATAATGTAGGCTACTCCTGACAGAGAGCAGAGGAGCAGGGATCAAGCTGGGTTTTTTTGTTTGTTTAAGAAACACATGCAAAAGCCTGGAAAATATAGCATGGGCTAAATGAAGTTATTGGAATGGTAAGTATCATGAGGTATAGTTAATTTAAAATATATTTGAATAATGCAAACTAAAGTACATTGCTAAATCTTATAGAGAGCACAGAGCAATTATTATTTTCTATTTTATTGGGCACTTAGAAACTTGTACATATATAACATGGTAGATTTTATATGTGTATGTGCATATGTTTTGATTTGGTCATTGTGATCAATGGATTTAACTACAGCCCTTCCAATGTAATTCCCCAACAGATTCCCAATACATCTTGATCAGTTTAGTAGCTATTTTCTAGATTGCCTTTTCCTTAATTTTATTCTCCATCTGTATATGTTATAGCAAAGAAAGGACACCCTTTGAACAGTCAAAGCAAGCCATGGCCCAGATTTCTGCATAGATTGTTTTTTGTGAGCAAAGAGTGGTAAATAAGAACAAAAGGACATTATTTTTTAAATGAACAACCATTTTCAAATGTGAAGTATAGCTGAATGGAACTTCAAATAACAAAGAATCTTACTCTTATTTTATAAGTCATCTTCAAAAGTCATTCCCTTCTCTTTCAATGCTAATCATCATGCCACAGTCAGCGAGTAATTTTTTGTGTGGCACTCCAATTGCAGGAAACTATGAGTCTATCCTGCAGAGAACTTGCTTGTGTTGTGGATGGCACACAAGCTGAGGATACTGCTCAGCTCATGTGGGAAAAAAAGACATTAAAAATAGATTTGATGTCGACAATGACAATCTTTCTCACTCAAGAATCTCGAGACTTACTCAAAGTACAGACTGCTGCCTAAACAAGTCAAACATTATCTAGGGCTTTCTGTATATCAGTACTTATAACTCGTGCATCTACTTTTCCAGTAGATGTACATAATCTGAGCGTTGGAAGACTTTTCAGGTAAGGTTTGTTTTATAGCTGTTTTCCCACAGAATAGCATTACTTAGCACAAGAAGAAAAATGAGTTGGATTATCATTGTTACTACTTTTGCCACCATGTGGGACTCCTTGAAAGCAATTTCAGTAATTTTAGACCACTAGGAATTTTACAGCATCCTACCTTGGTTTGGTTTAGAAACCTCAAGGGAAGAAATATTCGGCCATATCCTATCAAACTTTGGAGGATCTGCATGCATCAGGAAAAATCAGGTTTTGTTATTTACATCTGTGATATTGTTCCGAACAGGCAAGCATATGGACAAAAGACATAGATTACAAACATCCAGTACTGGAATAGTCTAGGTTGCACTTCAACAGTACATGACTTCACAGTGAACAAGAAAACAAGCAATTGATGATTCCCAAAACACCAAATGGACATAAAATACTGTGCATAACAATTTATCTTCTGTGGTTTAAAATATAATTTTTCTTGATGAGAAGATATCCTAGACCAATATATGTGATTTTAACACCATGAACAAAAAAGAAACATGTTCTGTTAAATCTGCACTGTAGAGATAAAATGACAATATCAGACAAATATGAATTTCTTACCAAAGACATGTATCTTACCGTAACATCCTGTTTTAGGGCCTTATGACTGAATTATATTTCTGTTATCAGAAGAAATATGTTTACTAGTAGAGCGGGCCTTTTCTTTTGCTCTCAGAGTTTTGTGTGTTTTACCTATTTCCTATCACCTCTACTGATATTTTTTATAGCTTAAGTTTTTTTGTAAGAACACTAAATGTCTACATTTCTTAAAGGCTCTACATAATGTGTAACCTACATGTAGAAGCATTTTGTCTCTCAGTCACAGAATGAGCTATGTCTTTTTAGAGCTTCATCTCCTTTGGTCAACGTGCTTTGGGGCTGGGGTTGTGGGGAGTGATAATCCTTAGCAGAACAGTGCTAGGTGTTGGAGCTGAGTAAGTAAAGGGGATGGGGTTGCAGGAGGAGGAAAGAAAGCTTTTCTTTGAGCCCTGATGTGGGAAATGGTATTTATACTCTTTTTTTTTTTCCTGTTATAATCTCTTCTCTGTTTTCATCTGCCTAGGTCTGAACATCAGATTTGGACAACATTTTCATCATCTGAATACTGCAGTGGCTGCATCTTCTCTGAGCTGAACAGAACTATCCCTAATGCTCACATCAGCCTACATAGCAGTGGTATTAGTGGGGAGAGAGATATTTCTACCTACAAGGAACTCAGCTGGGTAGTGAGTAGATTGCAGTTGTCACAACTTCATTGGCATTAAGGCTCTAGGCTTCTAGGTCTTTTGAAAGAAGGTGTGTTTCACTGTTATGTCCACCTTAGTGGAAGACCTGCAGGGACGCTACAACAAAAAGACTGTGGCTTCAAACATCTAATGTGGAGGAAGGACGTGATTTTTTTTTTTTCTGCAGTATCTTCTGACCCATTTGTCAAGGGTAAAGACAAATCAGCTGGGAGGGTATGGCTGTCCCAAAAGTCCTCCACATGGAGAACAATTCAAGGAAAGGATGATGACCTGCACTGTGCCATTTACTGGTAGGTAGTCTTCTGCAATTACATCAGTTAAGTTGTGATATAATCACATCATTACATCATATTCTTGCATTTTGGTGCTTTTTCCTTATCAATCAAGAATACAGAAGAAAGAAAATCTGAGTCAGTTTTGTAGGTTCTCAAGCAAACTATGTATTGATTGAAAATACCCTGCCTCTACTGGTCAGATCCACCAATTCCCACACATAGGAAGTGCAAACACAATTGTCAGAGCGTATGATGACAGCTCTCTAGAAGCCATACTTAGTGAGGTGGCACGATAACCCTAACCCACTGAAAGACTGTAATTCCCTGCATCTGAGCCACCACCTTCCGCCTCCTGAAACACTGACTGGTTATGTTAAAGAAGTTTCAAGCACATACAATAATTCACTGTTAAAGTTTTGGTAGTTTTAGGAACCTTGACCTACAGATTTTAAAGGGACTGGACATTAAAGAACACATGTAAAAATGCGGAGCTAAAAAAGGAAAAGCAATATTAATTGACTACATTGTCCTGCCGTCCCCTGAGCCGTTTTCTCTGAGCCACTGTGCAACAACAGGGTTGTTGCAGAAAACCTGTAACAGTTCAGACTGAAGTTTCCAATATCCTATTTCTGTTGTCAAATACCGTGTAGCACACCTACTCCAAACATTCACATGCATGAAGGTGTTCAATTGAAATGGCCTAAATATTACCAGAAGTAAAAATAATAGTGTCAAAGCAGTAGTGTGAAAGCTTTGTAATGCCTTAGGACTAACCCTCTGGAATATCTGTCATTTAGTAAACTGTTAGTCAAGGAAATCAGATATTTTATATAATCTGATAAATATAATCAATAATATTTCTTATATAATCTTATTCTGATGATAATGTCCCCAAGTAATCTCTTGTCTGTGCAAATAAAATCATTACTTGTATGACAGAAAAATCATTTCTTACTAATCCTATAAATGCTATAGATCTGTTCTCATTTTAGCAAACTTATTAAAATGGAGATTGTGACCTACTGCAAAATAATTAAAAAATCCCTGACCCTTTAAATTAGATTACATTTAACTGAGATTTTAATGGACATCCAAAACAATAAAGAACATGTTTACAGTGCCTGAAGATTAGCAATTAAGTAGTATTACTAGCATTTATTACTACTTATTAGCAATAATTAAAACCATCTTAGAGGCACTTCTGGAGGTCATTTGTTCCTACCCTTTGCTCATAGCAGGGTCAACTACAAAGTTAGATGAGGTTGTTCAGGGTTATATCCAGATGAGACCAGACGCTGCCTTCAGTGTCTCTGGGCTGCTTGGTAATATGGTTAATGCTCCTGGGGACCTAATGCTTCTATTATGTTCCTTTTATTTATTTATTTTTTTTAATCTTTGGTAAAGGAATATTTTTTTCTTATATCCTTATTCATGGAACTTATTATCATCAAGATTACAGGTTTCTTGATTAAGGTCTTATCTTTGAAATTTTCTGGTGTTTTTTTGTTTTGTTTTTTTTTTTTTAATGGAGACAACTTGAAACACTTTATCTAAAAAGGTATGTGAGACGTCCAAGTCAAAGAATGTTGACTGTCATTCCCACAAGTATATTTGAACAGATGAGTCATCCTTTGAACCGGCACTGGGAAGATTCATTTAGCAGCTAGTTGTTCTTTTATAGAAACTTGTGAAAATATTTCTAGTCCTCAGTGATTACCACCAAGGGTTTTATTTATAAAGAAGTTGACTAGATAAACCAAGCTTTTCCAGAATAGTTCCATGTATGGACATTGTATTCTGTAATTAAAGGTTTTATTTGCCAGAATAATTAATGAATTTTGCTGTAGGTATTCTAGAAGATATATAAATCTACTGTAATATATTCTATGACAGTTATTCTAGGCAAACAAGCCTAGAGAAATGTGAAAAAGAGTTTCTAAAAGTACATTTCAGTGTTATTATTTAAAAGTGAAGCTACTGTAGTAGCTTTAAGAGTCTACTTTCAGGGTAGAGGTATGTGAGCTATGTGACTGAGCAGAAAACCAGATATGACATTTTAAATTTGCATTAGAAATTATATGCAAAATAACTATTGGGAAAAAATCATATTTTCATGAAGTAAGGAGAAACATGATATGTATTAGGTGTATGATCATTTCCTTTTTTTGGATATATAGTATTGGAATTACCTATGATACTACACAAAGAAAACCTGTCTCAAATACTAGCAGGAACTGCAGCCTGCCCCGTGGTTTCAGACTGGGGAAATAGTGGAAATGAACGGGTAGTTTCAGCCCAATTCCAACCAGACGGCTGCACGTGAACAAAACCTGTCACGATGTCGGCAGAAATTAATCAGCACGTCGTTGGTTTCTCACTCCAATAAAGTACTGAGCTGGCAGTAAAATTAAAATGTATTCCCACTGAGAGGGGCTATCTTTCCTCAGGGATGGAGAGCGCAGGTGACGGAGCGTATGAAGACTACGTTGCTGCCTGGGCATCTGCGCTCTACAGCAGACTAGTGTTATTTCCTAGACTGTTTCTGCTGACCTGTTCCCCAAACAATGCATTTGCTGAAAATTACTAATAATAAATCAGGAAGTCTTAAATAATGCCCACTCTAATGACAGACAGGGAGCACTTGTGTTGACAATCATTACGTATTTAATTTATAATAACAATAAGGAACCCTAATGAGAGACATTAAGATGTGTTTTGACTTTCGTTCAACTTCTATTAAAAACACAAAAAATGTTAAAAAATTGTCAATGTAAGCTAAATGATTCTAGTAAAAGTCCATGTTTATAGTCATAGAAAACTAGCCTTGCAACTGCCTGTTATAAACCATGAGTAGTTAAGAGTAAACATCTATTCTAAAAGATAGATGTCTGCCGAGCACAGAGCAGTTACATGTCTGACTGGGTTTAGTTGTCTAAATTAGACAAAAATTTAGAAATAATAAAAAATAATGCTCACTGAAATCAATGGCAGATTTGGTAACTGCTGAAATAATTGAGTATGTTTATATCAGAGCATATTCCATCACTTATTGAAAAGATCACACTACCATTATTACAGCTTTTCTATCTCATTAGGTCTGTTTAAAGTCATAATAACCTACCTCACATGAAATTTGCCTGTCAACACTGTCATAACACTGCAAAATCTAACTCATCAAAAGGGAAGAAATGTTGAAAAAGTTCTTTAAAAAAAATCACCCCTTTATTTTATTAAGTTAAAAAAAATACTCAGCCCATGTTAGGCAACCTTTTTTCGGAGCAATGTAGGAAGTTTCATACCTGGTCCTTTGGAGAAAGGAGAATTCTGCATAAATGTGAAGATGTGGTTGTTTTATGGCAGCTCCTCAGACATAACAGCTTTTATAACTGTTGGAAGAATTTAAATGCAATTAGTCCTTTACGTGTCCACTTGTTGTCTTAGAGTAAAAGAAAGTGATCTTTTTAGAGGCTTTAAAAAATAATAATCCAATTATCCAGCTCTGGAAACTTTTAGATACCATAAAAAAATCCACTCATTTTAACAAATGTGTTGGTTAGTTCTCAAACTACTGAGGTCTGAGGGAGTATTTTTCAATTTTAAGTATTTTCCACTGAAATATTTGCAAAAGTGAACAATGAATTCAAGTATCTTAGGAAGGAAATATTTAGATACTTTTTCATGACAAAAAAAGTAAATTGTTCTATTGATAGTTTGCAGGGATTGTTCCTTTTTATTTTGATTCTACTTTTTCCTACAGAGATGGTGAAATTGGCTGGTCGACTAGGATTATTGTACAGTAATTCACAACTGATGAAGAACAGTAAATCAAGATCTTTTTTAAAAAATCAGAATGCTGATTTGGAAACCTCATCCTTCCCTTATACTCTATGAAATAAGCTGATTACATATCTAAGGGACTAAAGGAGAGGGTAAAATATAAAAGTGCTTTTTTTTCCTAGCAATTTCTCCCCAAGCTTTATACAGTTTTGAATCTATAAAGATTAGATTTTTAAACATCTTCATGGATCATGTCTGCTTTCTATAAACTTCCCTGAGTAACTGTAGCTAAACTTGCATATTACAAGTGGAATGTGTTTTGCACGGGTACCATGGTAAATACTGAAATGTCGATAACTTATTTTCTATAGTGTCCTATTGATAGTTTATTAATGGTTAAAACAAAGATAACTGTGACCTAAGTAATTCCCTATGTATTACAGCTAATAAAAAAAAATACTGAAAAGACAATTCGACGGATACACTGTTTTTAACTAAGCCAAGATGCTGAAGGTAAACTGGAGTGAAGAATGAGAAACACTACTAAACTGTAAGTGGCCATGTCTACTAGACTAGTGAGAATGGCTCTTCTTATCTGTTAAAATTGGTGGATCTGGCCAAACAAAAACTGTAAGAAAGGGTCCCCCCAAATCCCACCCCAAAGACCTGTCAGTGCTCCCTGCAGCAGTGTTGGTAGTCTCTGAACTTGCACTAGAAACCACTCCGCAAAGAGATGGTTTCTGCTCAGCACTGGGTTCAGCACAGGTGCTCTGTTTACCGAACTTCAAGGGGGAAAGTCTAGTTATACAGAAGAAAATTGGCTTTCTTAAGAATCCTATCAGGTAAATAAACAACTCATATTGTCTTTTATTTGGAACGTTAAATTCCTTTCAGATCCAGTGTTTGATTGAGTGCATTTCTTCTTTCAGCCCAGTAATGTTTTAATATAATGGAAAATGTAATTGTTAAAGTGAAAAATTCTGGGTGCTTCAAAGTATTAAAGGAGGGAAAACAAATACTGTTACTGGCTTGTTACTATAATAATTTTTTTAGATGAGGTGGTTGCCTTAGACTAGGAGCCTGATTAACTGTATTATTTATTAAAAAGTCAGATTTGGATGAAATTGAGTTGAAATGAGAACATTTGGCTAGTATGTCCAAAATAATACATATAGTCTGAAGACATTTAAATGTTCTAAGGAGATAAACATCTTAATGGTCTCTCAACAGTAGAGCTCTCTCTGTAAATCTTGACCTCAAATAATAATAGAAAAGTAATGTACAGCCTAGTTATGCATGTTTATATCCTGCTGACATATGTGGGTGTTGTGTATATACTCTCATCCTGAACTTGGCATTGTAATGGCTTTGATCCCATGGCTGTAAATTTAATGAGAGAACTTCTCAGTGCCAGGGGGAAAAAGCAGGTCCAAAATACTTTGCATTGTTATAAAGAAAGAAAAAAAAAATCTGCTAGTATTTGCTCTCACAACCTTTTAAGATATATATAACTACATTAAAATTTCGTAATAAATATTGAAAACAAATAAAGCTAGACTCATCCTGACACTATTTTAGTTCCAGAAAAATACCTACTAGAACTTTCAAGGTTAAGAAAACCATAAAATAAAAGAGTGCCCATTCAGTCTTTTTTTTAATTTTACCTCTGTGTCTTGCATTTGTTATCATTAAAAAAAAAAAAAAAAAAAAAGTATGGTCTCTTAATCTGAAATTGGCTGTAAAGAAAAACAAAACCATACAGAACAAAGCAGAAAATACCATTTGATTATTGTGATTGCATCTTGCACTTGGGTGCACGGTCTGTCTCTAAACTCTGACTCATCTGCCACCAGCAGGCTTTAAGGTGATAATCACCCACACATAGCTATTTGCACATCGTGTCTATCCTATCCTGTATCTAATTATACCCTTTATAACAAACTGTTTAGCATAATTAGTGGAGTTAGGCTTTACAGGAACAAAGACAGAAGCTGTAGTTTTGAAGATTCAACTTTTTGAAGGCATACATGTACAGATTAGTAACTTTGGTATTCGGTCACAATAATGAACATTTTGATGCACTGGTCTGTGTAAAATTGTACAATCATTTTAGCAAGTAAAATAATGTAGAATAATTTCAGAATATTTACATACTGTATATAAGCATTACTTAAAATTATGAAATGGTTTTGGGACTCATTAATTGCTAACACTTTCACCAGTATTTTTCCAGACATGGCTGAAAAATGCTGAAAGGGCCAGCATTGGAATCAAGAATGCTGGAAATGACCAGAGAACCTATTATTTGACTGATAGACAACAGCAGGTACAAATGACCTTAATGGGAAAGCTCTGATTTTTTTTTTTCTTTTTTTTTTCTTCCAGATGATCAGAAAGGATGTTTACTTAATGACCACTCTTTCTTTGTGTTCAGACTTTAAGAATGAGCTGCTTTAATACAAGATCCTTTGAGGTAGAAAAGGAGTAGAGAATGATACATATATGTGCACACAGGTAGATATATTTTATTTTTCTTTGCTTGCTTTCATTGCAGTCTTAAAAATGTTAAATGAACATTGCTTGCAGTGGCATCTTCTTTGTATGCTGGCAGTTTAGTCTTCATAACTCCCCACCCCAACCCCATCCTCCTTATATACTAGGAAAAGCTTGAAGCACACCAATAACCCCCATTAGCATTTGCTGCCAGGCAAAATAAACCCCAAACCCTATCTCCTGAGAGTACCTTCCTGTCCCCAGATGGGGAGAAACTCTGCTGATACAAACACAAATACTGTATTAGCATAGACAAAAGAAGAAATCATGCAGAATCCATTAAAGCAGCCACAACTAATTAATCTTGTTTGATTTTATGTGTTAATTGTACTTCTGTTCAATTCTCTTAAAGACCAGGATAAATTTATGGGTTCTATCCTTCTTTAACGATAATTCTGCTATTTCTATTTTATAGGAAAGATGTTCAGAACATTGTGCAAGTAGAACTATTTTCCCCCTGAGCTGTTTAAGAAAAAACACACAAAAAAACCCCAAGCAGAGTATCAGTATTTACTTGTGCTCATGAGGAGATGCTCGTGCTTCATCCTTTCCAGGTAGGCAAAGAAATGCGTTCAATTCTACTATATATTATTACATGTATTCTACTACATACAGAAGATTAAAGATTAAGCATAGGCTTGCAGAAACTCTTGTATTTCCTATGGAATGTTAAACAGAATTTTCTCCATTTGTAATAGATAAACTGTACTAATCACGCCGGTGTAAAATACAAAGAGGTCAACAACGCATCCTTTCAGGTCACCATTGTTTAAAAGGTATTTGAGTTTCCCTATTAAGTTTTCAAAGGCCAACATCTGCTGATGCTCAGAAATGGTAGATGTGGTGACGAAGGCTGTATGGAATGTGAAGTGAAAACACAACCATATAGTCCATGCAACACAGTACTAAGAAACTATAGCACAACCAAACTCCAAAGAGCTATTTTCCCATTCATCCCATTTCTATTATTAATGACAGGAATGTTCCTGAGAACAGTGACATAAGCTTCTCTTTCATTTAATTCTTTTTTTTTTTTTTAATATATTCTAAAATACTGAATAAACTCTAGGTTTTGAAAATAGCATAGCACTATGCGTATGCAGCCATGGAAATGCCGAAGCAGATACTACAGTGGGAAAATTACATTATTAAGATTAAGGCTTTAATTTGCACATTATTGTCATTGATGCTGTTTCACTATTTAAAACTGCAAAACAGATGCCATGGCATTCAGCTGTTAATGCTGCTCTCATTTGCAAGGAGGCTACTTTTGGTGGTATTTAACTTGTTGTCTAGAGCTTAACAAATCAGTGCCATTCATGAGTTTAAGTAAACTGAGCTGATTTATAAATTGCCAGACCTGACTCTGCATCATAAGAAGTGAGACAGTTTTTTTCAGCTGGATACCAGGTATGGCAAATTGCATTTTACTGCTGTGATATTTTATCATTGTGATAGTCCTGCATAGCACAAGTTGTGCCTAAAGCCTCTGCAAAGCTGAGGCTGTGGGGAATATCCTCTCAGTCAGCGACAGCAGGATCCCATTTCTACCTGCCTGCTTTGCTTGCAACCAGCTAACGTGTCGTGACTGGGTGCACTTCTCAGCCACAGAACTCAGCTAGACGCGCAGCTGAGCGACTGTGCACTTAGTCCCTTCAAGGGTTCTATTTAACTAATCATCTATTCCATGGATGGGCTGGTTCTTTACATAACGGTGTTACCGTTATCTTATAGTTTAAGTGTTAATATTTTGGTCCTTTAATTGTATGCAGGAAAGCAGGATTTTGTGAAGGAACACAATTCTGTTTACTTTGTGGAGTAAAGCCCAGTTCAAAGGCTGCTGGAGTTAATGCAAAGATTCCAGCAGATCCCCTGCATTTGCTAAGCTACTTCATAAAAAGGAAACCTTTTCCATTTATACCCTTCCATTTGCTCTTCAAATTTACACAAACACTTATCAGCATAAAAATTAATATACTTCTCTGTTATTAGCAAACACTTTTTTTTGGGGGGGGGGGGGGGGGGGGGGGGGGGAAAGGGGCGAGAGGTGACCAGGATGTAGGGACACAGGGATGTGGGGATGCGGGGATGTAGGGACACAGGGATGTGGGGATGCGGGGATGGTGAGGGGGTGACAATGGGAAGAGATGCTCAACAAGTATTTTCTGTGGAACACTGTCTTAATTCTCTGTATAACACTCAGTTTTCATCCGCTGACCAGAACTCATCAGAAAAACTGTGGCTGAAGGCAGATGTGTTGCCAAGAGTGACATTCTCTCTGACCATGTCATATGTTACATGTTAATGCAATGCCAGAAAGGCCAATTCACAGCCCCTGCGCTATAGAGCACAGTTTCAGAGAATCATTATCTTCAACAGAAAGGGATGTTGGGAAATTAGATCCAAGAAGCTGAATGACAATGCAAAACAATACTGGTTTTACTACTTACTACCAATACTGGAAATACTGGGTATACCTGTAGGGAAAGAAAACAAAAAAACGTACAGTTAGCTGATTGCTGTAGTTGGCTAAGCTATTACATCTAAAATTCTGAAAACAATTTTCTCTTAGTTTTCAGAATATTATTTCAATACATAGTTAAACCCAAGCAATTGCCAATATGTACCCAGCCCTTTATAAATGCAGAGTCTTTAGATTTTTCAGTACGAGGCTGCAGGGACCACTAAAATGTATTGACAGATGGGTATTTCTGGGACCTACACCAGCTCTCTGAACTTCATGAATTTGTTCAGAACAGTTTTGTATTTCAACTAACCACCCATTAGGTTTAATGCTCTAGATAAAAATATCAGTCATGCATGTATTATGCAGATCTAGGAGAATAATTTAACCAAGGGATAGATGCATTGCTAACTGCTTTGGCCAGCTGCTTAAATCAGTTGATACCTTATGTTGCATTAAATGAATATAGCTATTTTTTTCCTCTTTTACCTGACAGTTATCTAAATTAAGCTATGGAAAAGAAATGTAATTGACTGCAACAATCTAATGCATTAGGTTGGTCATATCGACTAAGCCTCTCATTGATATTTTTTTTTCTTTTTTTTTTTCCCCTCATGCTTTCTTTTCAATTCCTAAGCTGAATTAATGCAAGGAAACCATTCCAGAGGCAGGTGAGATCTATCAGAAGAGGTAGGGCTGCTGAGAAGTAAAACTCCTCTGCTGGACTAGCAATGCAGGCACCCGTGTTGCATGATGCAGTCCCAACACGTAGCTTGTTGTCAGGTCTGCCCTGAAAGGCGTGTAGCACAAAAATATGGAGGTGAAATCTTTTCTGAAATGCCATTTTCTTTAGATCAAATGGCGTTGCTAACGGCACTATTGCTAGTCTCTTGGGTTAAAGTCACAAATTACAGATCAGTATTTAAATCCTGGATATTTGCATCCTCTCAGTTAAATACAGTTTGTCTTTTGCAAGTTTTATTGACTTTTGATGGCATGCATTTTACTGCAGAAATCTGTCTGTTTCTCCATTAAACATCTGCTGTACTTCTTTCAACATCTATCTTGAAGTTCTGTCTTATTCAGAGATGGTATGGACCTCATTCTGCAATTAAGCAAACTGGAGCAAAGGAATGTCTTGGGGATAAATGATATTCACTGTAAGCAAGGTTGCAGAGTCAAGTTGGGAACATTTTCTAACTTGTGGCATGGCTAAGACAATGCTGAAATAATTGCATTTGCAGAATGGTGACCATAAACAGATCTTTTGTGTTTCACCACATCAGTCCTGGGGCACATGTTCAGAACTGCGGCTCCCCAGTTTCATTTCCTATGGAACCTGTGGTCTGACAGTGCTGGGCTCCACACTGGTGACAGCACCTGCTGCTAACTCAGCCCTACACCCAGATGTTGCTTGAAAACTTAATTATTAAGGTGTTATTTTCCAAAATTTTAGAATCATGAGGTTTTAAAAGCTAAATAAAAGCATCACCATAATTAGAACAACGCTGTTATAGTTCTAGAAGTAACAAAAAGTGTTTTTTTCAGTTTGG
Organism: Calidris pugnax; assembly: GCF_001431845.1. Lineage (NCBI taxonomy): Eukaryota > Metazoa > Chordata > Aves > Charadriiformes > Scolopacidae > Calidris > Calidris pugnax. Next base: position 8,908,422 of record NW_015090852.1, read on the forward strand.
ATAATGTAAGAGAACCTCCATCCCTTTGTCTTAAATACCAAAAAGGCAATCGATTTTCAAATATTTTTCCATGAAGTTTCAATAGCAGCTTGCTTACATTTTTGCAAGTCATTGTAGCTGTTTTTAAATTAGCAGCATTCGTTTTCCTTTATAAACTGATAGAACCTTCACAAATATTAGATAAAATACAGATACTGTGTTCTAGCACTCACACTTCCACTGTGAAATGGTATTTGTATTTCTTCTGCATATACTCCCCCGCCTCGCACCGTTCTCACTCCCACACGCACGTACAAATATCCCTTCATTTTTCTCCTGAACAGATTGTAGCAAAGGGAGAGGTTTTCCTGCAAGTCTGCTCTTCTCATTTTACTGTATTTCAATTTTTTCAATGAATTCATAGTGATAAATGCTTCCTGGGCAGAGAATAATGAAAACAAGACACCTACTAGCCTAAAGGGCTCTGTCTTGACCTTGTGAAGTTTCTGGGTTGGTGTGATCTTCTGTAACCACCTTGATTTTTGTAATACCAGGTATCCCTGTGTGTGGTGACTGGCCTTGATAGTGCACTACTTTATGCCCTTTTTCCTAAAGAGAGTGAGAACGGCACATCTAAGTTTGTCTGGAAAAGAGCTGGTTATGTAGGGCCACAAAGCAGGATCTATTAACACTCTGTGAAAACCGCACATATGATGGGAAAATTATTCTTAGTACGAGTGTTTTTGTGAGATCTGGAGTTACATATTGAGGCTCGCTCTTGAATTCAGCTGAGCTGTATTTAGTGCAAGTCCCTGAGTAACGAGGCCCAGGAGGTGGGATTCTGCCTCTCCCTCGGTGTCAATGTGGAGGTGTGTGGGGCTGGACCACATGACAGTTCCTGTGACACCACCACCAGGGACAGCAATAGGCTGCAGGGAGTCTTCCCACCACTGCTGGCCCTTTGGGTGGAAACCACTACGCTGTGCGATGTGGATCCTTTCCAGTCAGCCTTCTATTGAAACCTGTGGTACTTTGCAGCAGTGAAACGATGTGAACAGGTTATAGAGAGAGATGAAGAATCATAACGCACAAGTCTATTCAGCTCGACATGAAGAGTAAATAAAACCAAGTGACTGCATTTGTTAAACCAAAGCAATGTTCAAGCTAAATTGCGCTCCAGTTGAAATCACTGGGATGGTTATTAATGGTAATAGTTTTATAGTGAGGAAACAGGGAGCAAACTGTGCAGTGAAAGTTCAGAGGTAGCTACTGCCCCCAAAATGGCAAACATTGTAGAACAAAGTCTCTAATACTGTTTATTATTTTTGAGTTGACTTGAAGGTGGTGGTTTGGTATATTACATGTTCACTGTAAGTGCAGCTACGTACACATGCACTACTTGAGAGAAAAAAATCTGGTCTTTTCCTTTCATATGATCTTCTGCATCTGCCCTGTAATTTTCTCATTTCCCCTTTTTCCAGAAATGGGTTGGTTCAGCTTTTAGCTACCATGGAGCTGACTACTGAGAGTGCAGAAAAAAGCAAATCAGATGCTAGCAAAGAAAACAAGTTTTTGATTTCTTGTATAGTTTGTGTCTGTGTGAAAGGAAGAGCATCAAGCTTTCGGTGAGAAGGGCCATATGGCTGCTTGCAGTGTCAGAGCAGGTCATACCCTGCAGTCTCTCTTATCACCTCTGTCGTCAATGCCTGTGTGCACTGCCTCCCAGCAGCGCAATTGATGCGGCCAGGCTGCATCTCTTCCTGGGCAGGGAGTACATGTGGGATGAAGGAATTATTCTGTCAACTCAGTCTTGCATACTGTCTTCCCCATGGGCTTCTCTGCCTCTTCTCCATCACAAGCTGAACGTGCACCTGCCATATGATGGGAGCCAGGGACTGGCTCCTGCTGCTATCAGAACACTACACCCAGCTTGCAGCTCCCTGACATTCAGGGACAGAGTGTCACCAAGAGCTCAGTGAATTACCCAGGTGAGGCCAGTGAAAGACAAAATTCTTAGGAAATTTCATATGTTTCAAGGCAAGAGCCCTAGAATTCCTGCTACTGTTAGTTTTATAGTTGCTTTCTCTGTAAAGATTGAAAATGTTTACATTTCCAGAAAAAGAACTGCTTAGATGAGGTTATTGGTTTAGTTATTAGTTTTGGTTAGTTATTAGTTATTGGTTTAGTGGGCAACACCTTTCGTGTCATCCTCCACCTCTGCTTTCCAAGCAATATTGCTTGGGACAGAGGAAATAGTTATTGGTTTAGTGGGCAACACCTTTCGAATTTAGACCTTTTCTCATGATATTTTAGTGACTCCAAACCAGTATCAAAAACTCTGTCTAGGAAACTCCCAGTGAGATCAAAGGATTTTTTTTTTAAGTAATCATAATTTATTGACAGAATACTAGACATTAGAAACTTCAAAAAGCCCAAAAATCAGACCGTTTCTAGAACTTTGAGTATCTTATAACAGATACTTTTCCTTCCCATACTGCCACTTAAGGACTAGAACCCTCTTTCATTGCTCCTCTTCACTGCGTATGGCAAAAATAGAGTTGTTTGAAACCAGTGACGGATAGAAGCAATCCATTTCCCAGCAACAGATGCCACCATAACCAGCACAAACAACCAACTCAGCAGGGTCACACACGAGGGAAGAGTGCCGAAGAATAATTTTTCAGGCCCCATTTTAAAGAAATACAGCTCATGTTATTTATAGTGCATTGGTTTTTAGGTATGTACCTGCAATGTTTTGCTGGCCGTTGCACTGGATACCTACTTGGAGGGAAGTTAGTTTATCATTTGCAGTTTTTCTGACACTTCTGTCTTCCTGAATGCTCTTGATACACTACAGCTTTTTCCCCACTACCAAGTTTCCCAGCCTGACACAGATTTTGTGTGATGTTTTTCTGTGGCTTTACATCTTCTGTAAGCTTCATGAGTCAAAATTAATATGTAATATAAAATAGAAAAAATAAGAAGCTTTGCTGTTTTGTAACCTATTGCATTCATATAATCCTTTTTCTCTATGAAAGATGTTACCAAAATCATCAAGGAGCAATATTTTGCATCTTAAAATGCTTTGTGTCCCATTCCTTCAAATTGAGTCCTCTCAATTGCTTCCTCTGCCTCAGTCATGAAGTATGCACTGGAAAGCTCCTTCCAGTTGCTTGGGAGAACTGGGCCCTTACAAATGGGACACTATCTACTTTATGAGTCTTCTTCGACAGGACAGCAGGATGTGTGAACTTTTCAGTTACAGGGACACATGCTACTTGGATTCCTGAATAGAAAGCCTGCCATCACACAGCCTCTTGTCTGGCTTCATTTACCCTGGTACTTCAAGATGGCTTTGTGTCAGCAAATATTCATGGGGAAAACTACAAACACAGATGAGGATAATCAGGACAATACTTCAAGTGCCATATTTTTTGCCAGGAAGTGTTTCTGTGGCAGCTGTGCTGCAGTGATGCCTCATAAGTCTTTTCCCATTCAGGGAGGATTAAGGCCGTGCTGCTGAGACAGAGGCTGCAGTATCAGAGGGGGACCCACTGCAGGAGAAATTCGGTAAACTGATTGAGACTATCTGCCTAACTGTTGACTGAAAAGAACCACCAATGTTCCCCGTGTTCTAGTCAATCCTTTGTTTCACATTGAACTGTTAATCAGGAAAGTCACATAACAGCTGGGAGGCGGTTTTTGCCGAGTGTCAAACACTCCTGGTACAGGTTACTGGCTGTGGAGGGACTGACAAGAAGTGAGCGGGCTTTGATGGATGGCAGCTCAGCACAGTTTTAGACAGCTCTGTCTGATGGAGCAAAGAACATAAGTGCCAAAGATGATCTAAACAACAGGAGGAAGAAAAGGGCTAGTGCTGTCAGACATATACGACATACTGAGGAGAAAAGCTATCTTGTAATACCAAGTATAGAGAAATTCAATAAGTTCACTTTGAGTGTCAAAACATATTGCAGAACAAACTATCCATAGAATGTGGCAGCACAAGGGAATAAATGTAATCACAAAATAGTCAATAAGATAGAGTGAAAATATAAAATAAATGCTATGTGGGAGACAAATGTGGAAATATTGTTAGTGCCAGTAAACAAAAGACTGCTCGGTGTCTTTCACAAGCAAAGCAGGGAAAAAAAACCTTTTTGCAGTCTCTTGAAAAACTCCTGTTAAGTTAAAATAAAAAGGATACAGAAACGGCCTTATATCAAGGTTTAGGCTATGACTAGAGTATAGCCCAGAATGGTCTTGTATTTCATGAGCTGCACCTTGAAAAGGTATAATAAGGTCTTATAAGTTCCAGTTGGGAAGGGTTTAGAAATGGAGATTAGGCGGCTTCTTGTTGAATCTGAGCGAATTTCCCAAATTCAGACTATCTCAAGAAAAAGGATCTTTTTATTTTGTGAAAAAATATTCTGTTTCATTTACGCAACTATTTTAAGATATAGTCTTATGTAAACACATATATCATATAAAAATCATATAAACACCTCCCCCCCCTTCAAATCCGTTTAAAATTTAAAATATTTTGGTCTTAGATGGAAAGGATGGACTCCAAAAATTGGAGGAAGGAAGACTGTCAAAGGGACACTGTATTACTGAATTATACAAAGTGTCCCAAGGGAATTAAAGTAATAAATCAAGGGAAGTTTATGGTCAAACAGAGTAAGTAAATTCTATCAACACATTCCAGCAACTATTTACAGAATCCACACCCAACTAAGGAGAGTATAATGCTGGGGCTGCATTGCTGATCACGCAATGGAGATGGTGACGTAAATGCAAGAGGGTGAGTGGAATTACATTGGCTGAGCAGAGAGTTTAATGCAAAATTTCATATGATCCAACACACATGGTATTACATCAGGAAGTGACAAAAGAAATCATGCTTTTACATACATAAACAATTGCTGCTTATAGCAAGCAATCTGACAACCCACAAGAAGAGAAGCTGATTTAGTTCTGACTAGTACATAGGACCTGATTCAAGAAGTAGTTATCAGACAACCACTTCTGACTGAAACTCAACCTACTTGTTGAGAAGGAAAAGGTCAAAAAAATCCCCTGCAGTAATATTTAACTTTCAGAGAGTGAGCAAATAAAAATGAGAAAGTTAGTGAGAAGAAAAATGAAAAGAACAGCTAAAAAGCATGGAGGCAGGCTAGAGATAAAGTGCATTAGAGAATAATCACATATAACCCATCAATTAAAAACTATTTTGAAGTTAAATATCTTATAAACAAACAAACAAAACTCAAGCAAAGAACCCAAAATAGTAGAATGAAGATTTTGGAAAGACACCCTTCAAAACTGCAAGTCATCTTGATGGACAAAGATAGGGAAGCAAAAGCATAAAATCTGTCCAGTTAAATATAAACCACAGTATTTTGAGAATCAACTTGCTACAGACATAAAAGTTAATAATTCTTTGTTAAAATAATCACACTAGAAGCAGGAGGCCTCCCAGAGAGATGATTGAGTAGATAGGCAATCAAGGTATAAAAGGACTAAGTACTAAATTAATAGATTTCACTGATGTTCACAACAAAGAAGGTTAGAGAGATTCTCACTATCTGAGGAACTTTCTCAATGTCTATCATCATCTGAATGTGTTTTAGAAAATGCAAATAATATCAAACAACAAGAATTGCCCTAAGGTGATGTTCACCCAAAAAGTGTTTTAAAGGAACTCAAACATGACATTTCTGAACTACTATAACATATAACCTGTCACTTATGTCAGCCTTGATGCCGGAAGAAATGTTGTAATAGTCTTTAAAAAGGATTTAAGGGCTGATAGCAAAATATAAAGCAGACACATTTTTGTGCCACTGTAAATGATCTGTTTTTCTCATGTCTAGAATATCACATATAGTTTTAGCTTCACCAAATAAAAGAAAATGACATCATAGAACCATAAGAGAGCGAGAAAGCACAGATGACCAGAGATGTGGCACAGTGTTATACACAGTAAGATTAAATAGATTAGGATTCACCATTTGGAAAATAGATTGGAGGAGTGGACATATCTAGTCTATATAATCATAATGGCTGTAAATAGGGATGCATTATATTTTGTTTCTTTGTATCTAAGGAGGTACAGGCTTAACAAAATAAAAATGTTTAAAGTAAACAAAATAACTTTCACTGTGTCGTTAAAATGTGAAATGTATCACCATAAGACGTCACTGAGATCAAGCTTATGACAACTGAGTCTTTCTGTCTTTCTACTCAGATGCTAGCAATCACCACAGGTATGACAGAGTGGCCAGCTCAGAAAGCCAGTTTATTGTTGACAACTGGGAAGAAAAAGAAGAAATCCTTCTACGTTCACCATACTTCCTGTTTGCCATAATTTCTGCTGCTGATCACTGCTGAAGTCAGGATTTGAGGGTAAGTCGAGCATTTGTCAGCTCAAACAAGGTTATGTTTTCATGATGCTATCATAATAATAGTAATAATAATAACAACAGAAAAATACAGAAAAGACTGCTTATTATTTGCAAAAGGTTTTGATTTTTGATGGAACTGTATATCTGATGAAATTCAATAATGCTGAAAGTTGTTTTAACAAGCTTCAGGCTTCCTTTTGGTGGGTGCTAATTCCACTGTTCCATCTGGTGTGTGCTCAACTGATTGGAAATGATCTAACTGATATAGCAAGTTGCATTTAGAAAGATCCTGGTTTTTGAGTTCAGACGTATCTCGTCCCTAGTTTAGATGATTGCTGGGGTAGCAAATGCATTCTATGTATATATATTTTTACTGTATTTATGTGCCTACATATGTATGTGTGTATATGTATATATGTGTAAAACATGTAAATAAAACCAACCTGATAAATCTCACTATTTTTTTCAAACATAGCTTTAAAGTATTGATTCTTTAAATGAGCCACATTCACTTTTTATAATGTGAAAGAGTGAATACTGTTACAAAATGTTTTCCTCCCTCTTTTTGGAAGTTCATTTTTCTCTGCTCAGTAAGAATTTTATCATAATTTCATGCCCCCACACTTCACGGTTTGTTACTTGGTCTATTACTCTCACATTTAACTTGATAAGGTCCTGCTTCCTATGATATTCATTTTTGAGTTTTGATTCTTCACAGCTGCTGCTTTGAAGTCTTAGATAACATTCTGAGCAGCGCACATTGCTTCTGGTTTTAAACTTTTCATTCAATTCAACTACAGTACATAGCTCTGTTTCTCTCAAATAACTTTTCAGTAAATTGTTATATTCTAATATTTTAAAATTAATGTTTTGCTTTTAATCAGAGCAAAACTGTGGACTCTTTTCTTAAAAGAAGCTAGTAACTTCTGTCAAAAGGTTTGGTGATTTAACCTCATCTTCTTCAATCCTTTCTTCAAAAGATTTAAGTCTGTTACTCTGTTCAGGAGGAATCTGAATCACTGTGTATTTCACACATGAATGAAAGCAAGAACCGATGCTCATACTTGTCTTTGTGCCCTCTCTTTCAGCACCATGTTCTTTTCGACCAAATCCTGTCCAGCACCAGGAAATGCAGCTGTCAATAACTTCCTTTGGAATAGTGAGTATGTGTGTTGTTGAGTGGCTACTAGCTGGAAACAACCAGATATAAAAACCTCAGGTTTTACCCTCGCTTTCCTCCTTCAACACTTACGGTGATCTAAAAGAGCGCATAGGAATCTGGACTGCATGTCAACATCAGGTACAAACTTCCTTTATCAACCTTTAGATTTTTAGTTTTTAATTGCAAAATTTTGTCTGAGATTTTTTAACTTTCTTAAAAGGACAAAAAATGAGCAAGGACCTCATCTAACATGTTGAGCTGAGGTTGTTTTGAATTTTGAGGCAATAAGGATGTATGAATGGAGAGCTGAGGGTGTCGTGGCTGGAGCAGCACTGCAGATATTCCCAATGGATTCTACCCTCTGCATGTACTTTTTCTGTGAAAGATCCTTATTTTTTCATTCCTTAGCCCTTTCTGTGCAGTTTCCAGGGATTTATCTCTGGATACAAACACACAGTTTTCATGCAAGTTATTTACAGCCATATAAGAGTACGGATGATGTGTACTTACTATTAACACTATTTGACACCTTGGCAAATTATATGCACTGGGTTATAAGGAAATGACAAACTTTTGCCAGTGTTAATCTTCCTACAGAGTCACGATAACGGGCAGACTTCTAACAATGAAATATCCTTATTATACAGAACTACTTACAGATATTAGCAGTACCCTTAGGTATAGGCAGATAAGAACCAGGGCTCCATGGTCGGCCCTGGTAATTCTTCTTGCATTTTCCACAGTCTGGGCCAGTTGTGTTATGCTCACATTCACAAAGTAGTCTTTTATTTTCTTCTTTACAGCCAGTAGCATGGAGGTTGCACTTACACCTATTTTTAAAAGGCAAAAAAAAAAAAAAAAGAAAACGGCAATATTATTTAGTGATGAGTTTAAGTTCAGATTAAGTCTTAGTAAACCATGTGCTATGACAATCACTATTTCTGTGTGTTGTGCCTGTATCATTTTAGCATGTTTTATGAGACATCACTCAAGTAGCATCTTGTAGTATCTTCAGCTTGCACGGGTCTAAAAGCAGAAATTTCACCAAGACTCCAAGATGCTGAATCTTTTCTTGTTTTCACTAACGCAGCTCCACTGAGATCAACTAAATTATTCATAATTTTCACTACAGACAGGTCTATAATCTTGCAAAAATTCAAGAGTTAGTCACTACTCACTGGAACAAAAAAAAGTCCTCTGCTTATGTCCTTGGAGAATCTGGCCCAAATTAAGAACCAAATTAGGCCCTGGGAGTCTGAAGAAACAGATTTCAATTAAATATCCTCTGCAATGCTACACTTCAGTAGAAGGGAAGCTCATTATAATGGTGTTTTGCCATTCTTGTTCAGCAAGTACTGTCTTGCTCAGAAAGGAAAATTTTTTGCCTGCTTTAATTTGATATAGTTGTAGTAGCTGAAGCTCCGAGGAAATATTTTGGTAAGCATATTTGGCTTTACTTCAGAAAGAACACTTAATTGAACCTTGCGACAAAATCATCAGATAAACCAGATTCTGCACCTGATCTTAGAACTATTGTATTTTCCTTAAATTACCCTCTTTCCATGAAACTAGGACACTTACAGAATGGGAAGCCAGTTTCATAAACAGTAAGGTATTGTCACCTCTTTCCATCCCTTTCCAATAGATGTCAAAACCAGCTAAAATCTGTTCCTGTTTGGGGCTGGAGAGAAAACTAGTATTTAACAACCCTGACTGTTTGTTTTCCTAATGATTGTACATCTAGTGATTTAAAGGGTTCTCATGTGGCCATTTGTCACCTGTTCCATACAGTGACCAATAATTAGAGCAAAACAACACATGGAATGGCCAAGTGCAAATTAATAGCTGTCAAACTGACTTCCATTTGGAAGGAATATGACCTGAAGCAACTGGCCACATACATATATATCCCCAGGGTAAAACAAGCTTGCAGTTGTCATAAGTGTCTGGAGAAAATCCACAAGAATCCATAAGACAGTACATATTATGTAGTACTGTAGTGGAGCATTCTCCCCAATGCTAGAAATGAGGCAGATGAAACTGCTGTTATTTGAGCAATGCTCACTCTAAAGAAAAACACATTCAGCACCTTTTAATTTGAGTTTAACAATATCTATTGAATATGCTAGAAAAAAAGAAAGTGTGATTCATTTTTATAGCATTTGCGAAATATTGATGCTTAAATACCACACCAATTGTAAAATAAATTTTCAATGACTAGCCACTGCAGAATGAAAGATGCCTGTTTGGGTGTCAGTGGATGAGAGATTCCTATTCATGGAGAGATTAAAGATTTTGGGAAGTGGCACTGCTATTAAGAACGTAATGGGGGGGTTTACTGTCCACAGGAATATGAAAATGTAAGACTCCCAAACCGGAGAGATACACAACAGTGACAAGACCAATAAACAGAAAGAATCAGAGGAGAAAGAAGCAGGAGAGACTGTGGAGTCACTAGAATAAATGAGAGAGGGGAGCCGACTTGGTTTCTTTCAGGGGAAGATTTCAGTTTTATTGGAGGGACTCATCACTGTCAGAGGCAGCAAACTGATATAGGCAGGAAGAAAAAGCCAGCTGATTCTGAGGAAAAGCTGTAGTTCCTCAGGCTCTGAAAGGGTGCTGCAGACTGGTAGGGGAGCTGAGGTAGGGCAAAATAAATGTTGGTACATCTGCTAATTGGTGTAAATGTGCACAGCTCTTTCAATAAGCACCCGAAAGTAAAGAATGGCTGTGTCAGAAAACCTTGTGCAAAGTCTGTTTGCACTTCTTAGATGCTGTATTTGTCAGAAGTTCCTGAAGAGATAGACCCTTCCTCAATTTTGCTTGAGTTAAGTAAGTCTTATGTGGACTGTAGCTTTCTCCATCCCCCTCTGCTTCTATCCATTCCTGTCCCATGCCTCTTCATAGATATACAAAACATATGGATATATTTATATAGAATGATAGAATTGCCTGGGTTGGAAGGGACCTTTAAGATCACCTAGTTCAACCATCAACTTAACTCTGACAAAAACAAAAAACCACATCACTAAACCATATCACTAAGCACTATGTCAACCCATCCTTTGAATACCTCCAGGGATGGTGCCTCAACCACTTCCCTTGGCAGCCCATTACAATGCTTAATAAACCTTTCAGTGTAAAATTTTTTTCCCAATATCCAGTCTGAACCTCCCCTGGCACAACTTGAGGCCATTTGCTCTTGTCCTAATATGTATGGATGTATATATGCATACACAAGCAATTCCCATAAATCCTCATGCATATTGATTTCCTATTTCCCACGTTCCCTAACACCGACAGCATGGGATAGCTCTGCTGCATGTCCTGGTGCCCAGTTTTTTTAAACAGAGGAAGTGCTTCTCAGCCCAGAGTTATGGCATCATGCCATGGTAGCTCTTCTGTGGTCCACATGGGAGGGCCCACGCGGTACAGCAGTGGGCAGGGTTTCTGCAGAAGTCATCTTCTGGTGGCAATTCTTGCCACCAAGCTCCAACAGACAAAGGTGAACTACAGATTTTGGAGGTCTGTTTGTACCAAATACGGGCAGGTTTTCACAAGAACAGCAAAGCGCATTTTCTTGTGAAAGTAGTTGAGGAACTTCTGTCAAATTTTAAAACCCTATTAACTGAGATTTAAAACAATGAGCCCTCATATGGGTATTCAGAACAAACACACAAAACGGACAATTTAGGGACATCTTAGCCACTTAGCTTCCTAAATAGAGGAATTGCTAAAGGAGTCTTCCTGTCCTAAACCAGTAGAATAATAACAGATTCATTCAATTGGTGCCTCTCTTCATATTATTATTTGGATGTTTTATATGTATTTTTGAAAACCGTTCCAGTAGAATCCCTCAAAATGCTGCATTCTGCCTTAAAAGAAAATTCCAAATCATACTATGTTGAAGAGAAAGGAAAGCAAACTTCCTACTCCTCCCAATTAAAAAAAACCAAAACAACCAAACAAAATAGAACCAAAACCAACCACCTCCCACCAAAAAACAGCAATGGGGAGAGAAATGTAGCCTTCAAGGAGTATTATTTAAAGTTAATGAGAGAAAACAACAAATTTGATCACTGAAAAAAATAAAGGACTGACCTAAAACCTTTGTAGGCAGTCAAAACCTAACATTTACAACTGAGCAAAACAAGAGCCAACAATGATGAAAAATCTTGAAATGCTCCAGAACAATTCAAACTTAGCTGTGTACAATTTCCAAGGAGAAGAAAGGAAGGAATAAATGTGGTCACTGTGGTTTTCTACAAGACTAGCTAAAGATCAAAGACTGAGGTAAAAAATGCATTTATATTAAAAATGTCAAATGTAGAGTTAATGAGACCCAGTTAAAGTGGGTACAAAAATAAATGTTTTTTTAAAAAACACCACCACCCAAACCACAAAAGGTCAGACAACGTGTGGGGAAAAAAAAAAACATTACCTTTGCCTTCTTAATGTATAGTCAACATAAAAGCTGGGTTTGGTTTATGATATGAAGTATGAAAAAAATCTGTAGATTTATGAAATCTGAAGAGATGAAAGTTCTTCTTGGTGTCAGTAACTATACATAGGGAGTAAAAGAGCAGAAGCATAAGCAGTAAGAAGACATTCAGAGAGAACCACAGAGGCTCTGATTCTTCTCTCACTTGCACCAATTTTTTGCTGAGGTCACTTCACAGATCTTGGAGAGATTAATCATGACTTCTGCAGAAAATCAAGGACATAGCTGAATACTGAATGAGCGTAAAATGCAGACAGTGCTAAAACTGAAGAGAATAAAAAACATCTGTGGAAACCAAACTGAACACAAGTTTGGAGGGTACCATGTCTGGGGAAAAATGAGCCAATAGCAAATTCTGTGCTGCATGTGGAGAGACATTTTTACTGAAACAGGGAAATAATATTTTATATACTTATGGTTTTTTAGGAAGGCTGCCCTAGGAATTGGGCAATCTGTCCCAGGGACCTCATCAGAGTGTATGTATGGACAATCTCAGAGACTTCTGCAACGAAGAGAAATGCCTGTTGTGCTTGAGGGACATGCTTCTCTGGATGAATGAAAGAAGTAAATGTGTATAGCGGGGCTGAGAGATGACTAGAGTACAATAAAAAGCTACTTCTATTTGCAGCATAAGCAATAAGGAAAATGGAAATATTTAGGGTTACAGAAAGAAGACTCTGTAGGTAAAAGCACAATCCAGATGGACCATGAAAGAACCACTTTCGCGATGAGATATATTGGATTGTGAGCAGTGTGAAAACGAAGAAGCAGAGCCTGGACCTTAGGCATTTCAGATAACTGTGAATCAGCTGAGCACCACTGATCTGGTAACTCACTTGGGCTCCTATCAGATCACTGTCAGGACACGGACATCACCTTCCTATGGAAGACTGCACAAGTTCAGAGTCCTTCATCTGTCTCATCTCTTTTTTAAGGAAGATTACCTTTCTTTTCTGCTCCAGAGGTAAGGAAATATTTTGTTACCTTATGTGAATATCCACGGTGATAAATTATTACTGAAAATCCTAGGTACCATTTTTAATTTCTTTAAACACTTTCTTTGAAAGACTGTTCCTAGCTGTTACTGCTTTAAATCTGAGATAGTAACAAAAGGCTTAATTAGATTTACATACAAAGCATATTAAACACAAAACCACAGTAGAAGAATGTGGTCACTTTGGCTGCAAGTGTAAGAATGGAGAAGTTCTGAAAACCTAAAAAACTGCTTCTAGATCCTGTGTACTTACATTATGCCTATATAGTTTCTTGAAATCCAAAGAAAAAACTGAAAGTGCTTTACAAGGTATTACGCACCCATGCCCAGAAATGCAATTACTGGGTAGCAGTGGGTGGCTAGCAGCTGCTTGGCACATCAAGTGGGTTTGCATGTGTACTGAGAAGGGATGATTGAGGGAGCTGTAACAAGCTGAGCAGGTTTTAGAATACAGGTTAAGGTATGGCAAATGTGAGAGCATGTATGCTGCAGAGGCCAACAGCCTAAGGGTAAAATCCCATGTAAGGATAACGCAAATGTTAAGGGCAAAGTGCAGTTCCGAGATACCATATATGCTCACCATAAATGGCATTGCTGAGGTCTAATGCTTTGTACGTCTTTACAAAGAATGTCCAAAGACCATAATTATAAATATCAATAGCTTCATGAGCAATTGGGTTATGTACAGTGAACTGCAGGCCTTGAAACACCTTTCTACCTGAAGGGAACAGTCGTCTGCCTGTTATATTTGGTGACAGTTTTTCCAGATCTTTTTTTTCCTTGATGATTGTGGGAGCAGCGCTGTCAGTGCCGAGCTTGTGAAAGTGAACACCATGTCCCCACAACATTTGTCTGCATTTGGAAACTTCCATCCTGATGTTCCCACAGCTCAGCTGATATCATTCTTTCCCATTCAACCTGTGAGGACTCTTCCTGCTAAGCAGCCCGGTCACAGCACATGCAAGAACACATTTCCCTCCAACATGCAAATTCAATTTTGAATCACTGGAGATTGATACTGCCGTCCAACGTTATAAACTCTAATTGTGTGGGAGAACAAATTTGTTTTTCTGACCACTCATCTTTGACAGACTCATTATTTTGTCATAAAGCAATTGAAACGGTATTTTTGGCAGTCAGATAAGGCGCAGGAAGCACTCTGGTGTGTTGAAGGAGCAGTGCTGCTGTAGTGGGAGCCGGAGCCCCGGGCGTGCTGCGTTCCTCACAGATTCTATTTACATACAGACAATTGACATTAAAATGCTGTAAATATCACTAAGGTAATTGCTAATAGCGTGCTGATGCTCTTGCATGTGAGTGCCAACCAACAGACTGAGGGTTGCATGAGGGGATCACTTATGTTGAAGAGATCATTCATGAGAAAGAAAGACAAGAGAAGCTCTTTGATACATTTTTAACAACTAGCCATATGTTCCTCACTTTGGATCATTCTAGGTCATTGCCAAAGTTTAGAAAATCAATTTAAAACCAACTCGTAAGCTCTCTGCACAGACCCTTCCCTTTTACATGCCACGAGTCAGCGCTTTGCTCTCAGGTAGGCAAAGCCTGAACTTGCAGAGGAGTTGGCATGTTTGCTCTTCACATTACTGCCCACACAACGTGGTGCACACGTAACATAAAATACCATCCCCGCACAGTTTTAATTAGGCATTTTAAAACACTGTTAGCAATGTTAAGAGCCTTAGTCAGCTCCCCAGTGCTAGCAACTACTTCCAGCACCTTGTTGCAATTGTCCTAAAGGACTTGGCTGTTTTTAGCATGAACATCAAATGTGTTAAGGCCGTCATCTGCATTATGCCTCTCAAGCTTACTAATGACCTTGAGGCAGCTTCACCACTGAGATTTAGTTTTCTAATATAATGTAGACAAAGATGAAAATCCCATGTTGCAAACACATTTTAAGTGATACCTGAACCACGAAGGAGGAAGAGATGTAGGTTGAGAAAGTGAAAGTTAAAATATAAGCACCTTTAAAATATACCAAAAAGTCTTTGAGGAAAAAGGAGCTTTGCCTTTGAATAATTAATTTTTTAGGTTTTGCATCCTTTTTGAATCTTATTTTTAATTTTATTTAATTTTTTGAGACTTTATGAGACAAATTCATCACAACTTGAGAAACTGTACAGGTAATTGATAGAACTCTTGTACCATTGAGTGTACAAGGCAAACATCATGAAAATACTTAGGTAAGTCTGTTTCTCCTTTAAATCTCTCTAACAAGTGGAACATCTTTTCATAGAGGCTTGCAGTCCCAGAAACATCACATCTGCTGAATATTATTATTCATTATATCATAGGATGTTTCCATGTCATGTCAGAAAACCAAAGTATGCTGGTCCTTATCCTAATTTCCAAAGCTTAATAGATGTCTACACAGCTTTACTATTGAAGCTGATTTGGTGGGAATGAAAACAAGTATAAAGGACACTATTGTGAAGAAATAAAATGATTGCTAGCCAATTTATTTCTGTGAGGATGGAACACACAGTGAGAACACACACATAAAAGAGGTAACAAGATAATTACTGCAATCTAGGCTACCAGTGCTCACTGCAGGGACCACCTGTCTGAAGAAGTTCTGAGCTAAAAGGGTCAAAAAAAACTAAGGACAGCTGGCAATCAGAAAATGGCTTGGATTGCTGGCTGCAAGTAGGTCTGCTGAACACATGTTCCAGCTCATATGAAGCAGAAAAGTAAATTCTGGTTTTCATTCAGTGTTTTTTGAGCCACTTGACTGTCTCAGGTCCATGCTGCTGTACAGAATCCAAGTCCAGAAAAGGCACTACATCTTTTTCTGGAAGTTACGAATAGGACCCCTGTGGCCTGCTGGTAAAAAGTAGCCACTGTAGTGAGAGTAATGAAATATGAGTCCTTTTTTTAATTTGTTTATTTCTGGAAATGCATTTGGTCACCAGCTTTTTCCCCTGTCCCTTTCCCTGAATTTATCTAATACATCATAATCTCACACTGAAAAAAAAAATCCTTTGTGGGATGGGCCACATCAATAACGAAGGATAAAAAAATTCAATAATAACAAATATAACTTTGTATAGGTAGATATACTATTCTTTCATTTGCAAAGCAAGGACTAATGTTGGATCAGGCTTTTAAGCTTCTTAAATCTGTAAGTAGCTTTGTGGCTTGAAAAGAAGTTTAACCTGTGCTCAGTAATCCTGCTGCACCTTAGTACCTTAGAATCCAGAGATTTACAGAAGCCTCTTCAACTTTATTCTTTACTGTTTAGTTTTCGCTGCTAAATTTGGGAGGAAATTGAATTAGATTCCCACAGGCAGTATGGAAAATTGGGGAAAATAGCTTCTTACTCTCCCTCAGCTGAATATAATATATCTAGTGGGGAACAGCAAAACCCAGGCACAGAGAGCATGTTTGCTTTGCTTTCTCAGTGGCCTATTTCCAAGCAGTTTGGAGAGCTTGAAATTAAAAAAGAAAACAAAGTCCAAAAGGGCAGCATAATTCCCTTTCCCACAGGAGCAAGGACTTTCCAAGACTGACAGAAAGCATGCAGGGTGTGGAATTGCACACTGTTTGCACTAAGCCAGCCCAACAGCAAGAGTACACAAGCGCTGAATTAACATAAGATTTATTGTGTACACACACTAGTAAACATTTCTGTATATTCTGATTATTTAAATGGGAACTACAGTCAAGTTAAACGCTGGTCAATAGGAACAAGAGCTACAGGATCACTACTGATCGATTTCTGTCTCAGCCTGTATCTGATTAGTACGTTGTGATAGACGCATACTGTCTTCCCTTTGAAGGCAAACATTAGTGGGGCAGGTCCTTTCGGCTTTGCTGCTCCCTTCCCGCTGCCCCTTTCAGACAGAGGGCTACAAGCAACCTTACCTTGCCTAATAAACTAATCGTTTCTGAAATGCAGTAGTTTACTAGATGACAACCTTGCAAACAGACAGAGGCAACTGAAAATGTTTACAGGCTAGATCAGCAACACTCAGAACTCAAACATGGAAAGGAGGAGCCAGTAAACTATTACACCTCTTACAAACACCTCAGTATTTAAGTATTTGAACTGTTTCAAATTTAAGTATTTGAACTGTTTTTTAAACTTAACTGTTAAAGTATTTGAACTGATTTCTTGGCTAGATAAAGTGTTGCAGACCAACAGATCTGAAAATTTACAGACTTACTTTGGTCCCTTAGCTCCAAAGTCTTAAAATAATCCAATGATGGTTATACCTAGTAGAACAGAACAGCTAATTCTGAGTCTGAGTTATTTCAGTTTACCACATTAAAAAATACTTATCCTAAATATTAAATACTTAGATAGGCCTAGCCAAATGCAACGGCCAAATGCTTTTTCGAATTTTCATTTCATGTTCTTTAGGTGTTAAAACTGAAATAAATGTCTGAAAATGGAGCTGCTGTTAGCTGCTGTAGAGAACCAACTTCCATCCCCTTCCCAAATACTCGTTTTTACTTTTTCTTCAGAGATATTAGTTTTCAAGGAAATGTGTCAATAGAGAGTGGCTATGAAACCTGCTAGTGTTTGCCAGCAGCATGTTCCACAAATAATTTCACCCGTGAACACAGTTTGCCAGATTCTTAGTTGATGTAAATCCATCTGGCTCCTCTAGAATCAATGAAATTATGTTAGTTCACACTCTCTGAAATGTGGCCTAATTTATTTCCAGTTTTCATTCATATCATCCTAGGCGTGGTGGCTGTATTTTTAGATAATGGCAGATAATATTTTTATCATTTTAAATGTCAGGCCTGAGATCTTGAACAAGCATGGAATGAAATTTGGACATCAGTGGAGGATAAGGAGCCCAGGTGTGACGTGCTTTTAGGGACATGGCTGCTGAGAAGGTAGGACGCTGGTATTTTACATTGTTCACATGCATCTGTTTTGCTCTAATCTTTAACCTCAGAAATAGGAAGCTTTTATTATCTACCTGAAGGATGCCAAAACTGGGGACCATGCCAGCCATGCCTCTCCCGGAGAGGAAAGAAAATCTCATGTTAAGGTGAAGAGGAACGACGAGAGTTTCTTCCAGTGCTACCAACTGATCATTTAACTAGTGATTCTTTTGGTAGGTTCTCACTGTTCTGCATCAGAGAGAGAAGGGCTACTGGGACAAGAATGTAGTTTTCCCTTTGCCAGCTAGACTAATGCAACCTGCTTGGCATTATCTGTCATTGTCTGATGGTGCAAAAAATTTATGGAGCATGCTGGCTGGGATTTGGCTACTGCTCATTGCCACCAGGATATTAAGGAAGCAGAGCTTTTGTTATTTTAAATGTTTTTTGCCGCTGTCCAAAGTCCTGCTTAGCCAGCCTTAGTTTGCTATCCATCCATCAGGCAGTAAGTCATTATCAGTAAGTCAGTGCACACCAACAGATACCCTAGACACACCTTCTATTTTAATCACGATAATACCACCAGGCAGAATTTAACCACTATATCACAGCAGTTGTAAAAGTCTGTACCACAACCTGCTACATCGTTAAGAACATGACATACAAAGCTCAGAGGAAAGGTGCAGCAATACATCACTGCAAAGTTTCATAGCTTACACATTTAAAAAGGAAATTTAGAAAGTCTTTAGGAGTCACTGTTTCTTCTATTTTCTCTTATCTCCCAATACAAATCTGAAAATTAGATTTGAAATTCCTAGCATTGTGTTAATGTGCATCATCACTTTTAAGTTTATTGAGAGACCAATTTTTCTGGGTTTAATTTAATTAATACCAGTCTTACATCTGCTCAGCAGCAATCCCAAGAAAGCTGCTCTAAGATGCTAGCGATTACACCAAACTTTCTGTCTTTATTTGTAAGTATTATTTCACAGTATCAGCTGCCAGCTGGTACCCTGAATTCTTTTTCCCAGCACAACACTGAAAAGGAACAATTTGTTGTGTGGGACGTCTAAAATTGTGGTCATTAAATTACCATCCAAGTGGACATGCTTACAATACCATTCAAAAATCTAAACTCTCTGCAATGGGAAAAAATTAATTCTTGCATGTGGCGATAGCCCAAGTGAGCTGTTACAAAATTGTGTCCCCAAATAATGTTGGACAGACCTAGCCAAAGCAGAAATATCTTTACTTTAAGCTCAGAGAAAGACTCAGGATGTAGGACCTATTGTGTCCCAGCAGGGAATAAAATATTCTCATGAGCCATTCTCAGGGGAACAATGTTTCTGCAACGTGAAAAACAAGCAAGGTTAATTTCATACTGATTTCAGTAACTTTTTGAGGACTATAATAGAGAAAAGCAGCATAAAAATATCCATGGTGTGCACAGAATTCGACGCCAGGGAAGCCAGTTCTGTGAAGCAGTACATCCGCTGCTCTTTTCAAACAATTTTAAAGCATTTCTGTTTAAGGGACCTCCTATGGACTCATTTAAAGGCTCAAATGTGCCCCTAGTAGTTACTGCTGCAGGGACGGTATATATGGAAGAGCAGGGTACAGGCTGTAACAGGTTGCCCCCAAGGGAGAGAAAATACACCTTGTGCTACTCTGAGCAATACTCCTGGGAGGAGCAGTCGATGTGAGCCCTAACTCAGCGCAGGAGCAGCCACTGCTGCTGTCCTCACCTGGGTGTCCCTTTGTGCTTAGTGAGGACCAGGCCCTCGTGCAACTGCAGCTGCCCTTAGGGCAGGACCCCTGCACCGAGGCCAGAAGAGGTACAGAATAGCCCACTCCACAGACCTCTACTCTTGGACACCAGGTTTTGCTTGAAAAAGTGAGATCTCTCTGACAGCTTTAACACAATGATTAGCTCAGTCCTGTTCCTTATACAGTCAGTATCAGGAAAGGCCTTTCTGTGGGTCCTGGTATGAGGACTTAGTGAGGAACCTTCTCCCCTGCTCGTTCTCTGACAGGTATCTGCTGCGACCAGCCCGGGTTTTAAGCCAGCTTGTTAAATTTATGTTTGTAGGTGGGAGGATTTTACACATCAAACAAAGTCCTGAGGGGACTTCCACCTCCCTTCCAAACACAAGAGGATGGGGAAAGATTTGTTTCCAAGAAGAAAATGAGTCATCATTCAGAGAAAAGCAAATGCAAAGCAGAATCGTTTACAGAGGTTGTCTAACCCCGTCAGAGTGGCTGGTTCAACCCAGCTCACGGTGGCTCCTATGAAACACCCATCTGGGCAGGCTCCTGCAGCAGCCAGAGCCAAGCGGGATGTGCCAGGGAAGCGGAATCG
The DNA here is from genome assembly GCF_001431845.1 of Calidris pugnax. NCBI lineage: Eukaryota > Metazoa > Chordata > Aves > Charadriiformes > Scolopacidae > Calidris > Calidris pugnax. The sequence continues at coordinate 8,928,687 of NW_015090852.1, forward strand.
GAGCAAGAGGTAGGAGTCAGCAGGAAAGCTTTGGGCGGTTGATTAGGAGACCCCACGTGCCTCTCTTTGAAAACTGCCAGAAAGAAATCAGAACTTTTCTTCAAAGAGAAAAAGAATATTGAACATACCCTTGGGGGGTTTTGCTACATATTTTGGCCACCTTTTGCTCTAGGTGTTACCATCAACATGCACAAACACACATAAAGAACAAAGGCTGAGTTCTTGTTCCAGTTCAGCTCTGTTAATATAGTTACACACAACCTAACAGTCCCTGAAAAGCCCAGGACTTAAGTGCTTTAAAAAGACATGTACTTCAAAACCAGATTTCCTTTCTTTTATCTGTCTTGTTTTATAGGAGATATGGGGGGGAGGTAAAGAATTGTTTATAAAAACACATTTTAATAATTTTAATTTTCAATATTGCTATGAGGCATAGACTGGACATTTAAGAAAACCAGCGGGATAAGTGAGGATGTAGTTCAGGCTCTTTTCTTTGGACAATCCAGACACATGATATAGTGGCCTGTCCCCTTGGTAGTTACTTTTAAATAATAAAATACGTAAAATACTTTTGAATTGTGAATACACAGTCTAACCCAAAACTAACACTAGATTATCAGAACTAGCTTAATATTCCTCTTTTCAGGCTGAATTTAAGGAGTTGGAATCACCTCTCTCCCTCTGCAGCGCTGCTGCCGTCGTTACCAGAACGAGAAGCACCGGGCAGGTTGTGGTGTGCGCGAGCCCCGGCGTCCCAGACACTGCTTTCTGCTGAGTCCTGATGGCACCTCCATCTGATGCTTCTTATGAAGGCAAAGGACAAGAATGTACTCACTACAAGGTCAGGTTAATTGATCTCTTTTTGAAAAATCATGTTGCTGAACTTGAACTTTAGGGATAATTATAAGGCATAAGGCAGCTATATTCTTTTCTGGAGTGTGTTCCAAGGTATTAATGAATAAACTATCAAAGTTGAGGGTGCATAAAGAATCATTCAGAGAGAATGAAGCTGACTAAATATTTCAAAATGGTTTTGTTCTGGTTTTTTCTTGTGTTTCATTAGGGTTGATTTTCAAAATGCTTAGGCCTCACGACTCCATCTAGAATAATTGGGAGCTGACTTCTTACTATCTAATCCACTTTAAAATATGTAGATTTTTTTTTTGTTTCGCTTTTTTCCTTTTTCTCTTTTAGTTTTTCATCCTGATTGGAGGTCATAGTTTGAAAGAGAAAACTGGGAAAAGCGAAAGAACATTTCTCATTGTTTATCATGCTAACCTCAATTTTTTAACTTTTAAATTCCATACAATATAAGCTCCTTGTCACAGAATAATCCCCTCTGGAATTATTCTGATAAGAATTATTTGCCAGTAGAGCCGTGCGAATAATTGATTTTTCAGTTCGCTGACTGAACTGAAAAAAACTGGGGGGAAAAATCATTTGTGTCAAATGAAATGTGCAGTTGCATTTTCAGGTTTTAAATCCCTTTTTAGATTTTTTTGGACAATTTTTGAACAGAAATATTTCCAAAGGAAAAATTGTGCCTTTTCTGAATTTTCAAAAATATTAGTCAAAAGTATTTACTAATGTGGGTTGAATTCTGAAGATACTTTTAGCCATCCTGATAGAATTCTCTTCTGTGAATAATTTATACTTCAAAAATACTAATCCTTTCTCTTGAAAAAAACTAGATGGAAAGTGAGCAGTTTGTGTCTCTGTGCAGTGTCTGAAGTACACCAAAAACAACTTAGCATCCTATAGCTAACTTAGATACCGAAAAAGAGCTATTGTGTCATCTTCTCCCTAGCCCTGCTGGTATAGTAACACAGCACAATGGAAGTATTTGCTGGGATTAATTTTAAGTGGTTCAGGTAATAAAGTTCTAACTGTATCTTTTTTTTTTTTTAATTTAAGAAAACAATTTTTCTTTCACCTGCTGTATTTCAGTTGCTGAATTTGTATTGAGAAAGCTTGTTTTCTTTTTCAAAAACACCATATAACTACTGTTTAATTATAGATACTACTTACTGTTATCTTGAAGCCATTAAATTGGCTAGATTCTGAAAACATTTTATTATGCTTTATTAAAGTCAGTATTATGCAGTCAGAATTAGACGTACATGGGAAAATTACAAATGTTCTTTAGTATTAGAAAGCTTGAGATAGTAAATTTGACCCGTGGTATCATCTGGCTTTCTACCAAAGAAGAATCTGAATGTAGTAAATTAATAGATGTCTGTGGGTATGACTTCTAATGGATGACCTGGTCTTCTCAGAGGCGGGCAGCCAGAGCTACACAGTCCTACTCACTTGCCAGCTGCAGCTGGAAAGCAGCTCTTAGACCTCAGGGAAAGGGAGAGAAGATCTGGCTTGTGGCATTGGCCTTGGAGCAGTGAGCAGGAGACACATAGACATGCACGTACGCCTGCCTGTTGCAGCACCACCAACACTGACTGGTTTTCCCCCAGTACCAAAACAGGTCTGCCACTGGGTTTAATACTTGCCTTAGCCCCAAACTCACGTGACATGAGACAAGAGACTTTGTGTATGTCTCTGTGAAATGGTGTTGATGATACTGCTTTGATATTATTCCGTAAGTTTAAGTGACAAAGAACAGGTAGTTTCAAAGCAAAGTCTTAAGATTCTGACCTATTTTCAGACTAGAATATAATAGTGATTGCTTTTGGCCCTTGAGTGCACTGAAACATGTATTTTTCATGTTTGTTTTTAACAAATACTGGGTAAATCAAAGAATGTTCAGACCGAGGCTAGAGCTGTGCTGCACTGTCCACTGAGGGGTTGGGAACATGTTTTTGTTGTCTATGAAAACCAACATGCTGGGAGATCGAATTTGATCCAGTGGCTATAGTATTCCATGTACCAGAACAACTAAACAACTTCATTTATATTTCAAATGTTTCAAATCAATACTTCCCTTCATATCCTGCGACCCCCACCAGGAAACTCTTATAACTGAAAATTTAAGGAATAGATTGCAAGTTATGAATGATGTAAGGCTGTCATAGAGGGAAGCAAATTGTGAAATACTGCTGACAAAAACAATCAGTATATGTCTATACTGAAGAACAAACCTTTGCAATTCCATCTTGCATAACATAGCTTTTAAAATCCCATACAAACTTTTCAGTTTCCCCTGAAATGTCAAGCAGGCTTCCTCAGCCTCAAACTCCAATGGAAAATATACAGGCAGTTTCTGTTCTCAAATGATGTTTGGGCTAATCTGGAAGTAAAATCTATGCATATATATAAAAAAAAATTAACTATAATCATAGCTCTATGAACAACACTTGAGAACTAGTAGATGCAGGTAAAGAAAGAGCCTATATTGGGGAAAAAAAAAAAAAAAGAAAGAAGAGGTCATTAATACAGGGATGTCTAACAACATCCATTTCTCAAGCTGCAGCTTATTACAAGGCACAGACGCAAGATCGGACAGGATCCTGTTCAGGGCATAGACAGATGGTGAACAACAGCTTCCTTTCTTCAGGGCATGGACTTAAGGAGATCGCTGTTCAAAATGAACTGTTTTGCTTTTGCACACTGACAGAGAGTTGCCCTCCATTGAAAAGAAGGGGGATCTGTCCTGAAGACCCGACGAGTTGGAAGAGACAAGGTGCCATAACAGGATCCTAACAAGAACTCTTACATGATGCAGAGCTTTATCCTGAATGAACTTGGGCATAATTATCAGACACCTCCTGAATTATGCCAATAAAAAAACAAGAGAAGGATAATGGCCATTTTCTTGGGAAATATTTTTGTAAGTAATACTTCTGGGGATGAAGGAGTTAGTGCTTGTGTCTTGTTTTAGTGCTGTGTTCTCTCTCTCAGACACTGAGAGAATTGCAGAGGAGAAGGAAGGAGACAGCTCCACTGGGATTTAGGACGGGGCCCACAGCAGTCATGACCTCTGTCCCCACCATTACTGCTCATTGTCTTTCCTCATTGTTCTCATGCCTGCTCAGCATCTCCTCCTGTTGACCTACACAAGCCAGGATGGGAGCATTACACAAGGACTCAGAAGTGCCCCCAGATCTTGTTAAAGCTGTTCTCTGCTTTCATGTTGGGTAGAAAGCCTCAGGAGAGGAAAAGGGCAGAACTTTGTGGATTTTCTGCTATATATAGTTTTACCATGATATACAGCAAATTGACTGAACCAAATGACTTAGTGGCCATATTATCATACCACAAAGACAGCAAGCTGCTGGCACCTGTCCAAGCTTCTTGTAACAGAAGTTGAACGTAGCCTTCAGAATACAACATTCTTATCCTTTGTTTTTTTCCTTATGCAAATCACTCCCATGTTTTGTCTCAGTTTTACCCCTTTATGACAATCTCTGGGTTTTCAGGTGTTGATGTACCTCTGAAGATAAAGAACTTGATGAAATAAGGAATAAAAAGGTCTGTAACAGGCTTCTCTTGAGGTACATGTGCTGCAGACTGCGAGCTCCGATAACACCCGTGACAAAAGAGCTGGTCCCCTCTCAGTGTTAGTGGTACCCGCTCCTGCAGCTGCGAGGCAGGACAAGTGCCCTGGGCTGCTGCCTGCAAGCCTCTTAGGATGAAGGCTCTCCTACGCCTCACGGCAATTTTTCCCTTTTCTGTTTGCCTAATGCAGTTATAGCAGCTGAATTTTCAAACCTGGTTTTCTATGAGGATATAAAAAAAGTACACCGGTTTTGTGGTAGAAATCAGGGGGAAGCGCCTGTATACAGGGCATTAAGACTGGACTTTATGTTTTATTAATTGTGTTTTTATTGCAGCAATATTTGCACAACACTCCAAAAGGCCTCTCAGATTACAGCCTATACTCAGCCCATTTTGAATTGCAACTTTTCTCTGGGGGTAAGCCCTTTTTTTCCTGGTCCTGATATGTTCAAGAGATTTTTCTAAAGTCACGGTATAATAAAACACAGTCAAAATTTACAAAACCCCCAATTTTTTCAAAGAGCCAGCACTAAGCACCTTCAGGTGGTTTCATTTTAAATGCCAAATACCTCTAAAAATCTAACATGATGCTCTTTGTATGAAGCCTTTAGAGCATATGTATCTTCTCTCCACAATTCACAGGCAAGCCGAATGTCAGCCACACACTAATTGTGCACTTGTTAGCCAAAACCTGGGTATGACTGTACAGTGAGGAAACCAATGAACTATGTTAAAATTGTATACTTCACCTGCTTTTGGAATCGAGACATATAAGCCTTTGCCATTCTGGTGGTATTGCTCTCCTGCATCTCTCCTATTTAAAGTATGTATATTTTATGAAGCATTAACAGACAAACAAATGTATAGACCACAAAATCCAAAGTCTGCATTAAGTCTCCAAAAGTAGCCATTGGAATGAAGAGAGATTTCAGAATCTGATCTCTCAATATAGCAAATCTGTATCTGTAAAAAGAAAAGTCCGGATGTGTATTTTAGACATCAAGTCTAAAACATGGGATATTTGTACATGTCAGAACAAGGTTGTTGCCGCTCTTCACCTGAAGGGATGAATCTCGGAAAGAATCACCACGTTGAGGGTTACCTCTGCAGTGACCGATCTACCTGATGAGAAGGTAAAATGATGCAAAGTGGTTTGGGTGTGTAAGGCTTCTACACTGTTGAAACTTTCTTTTGAGATATGTACAGTAGAGGAAAAATTAAATGTTATTTTACTTTTCCCCATTCTTTTCATCCAACTGTTTCTCCACTGTCCATTAAGCATTCAGGAAAAAAACAAATGGAAAAGGGGGATGAACCCCTCTTTTTTTTTTTTTTTTTTTTTTTTTTTCCCCCCACCCCCCCTGTTCTTTTTTTTTTTTTTTTTTCCCTCTACTTTTTCACAGCTCTGCTTGGAGGAATGAAGCACAAGCAAGTCAGAGTAAGTAGTAGTTCATATCTTGCTGTCCATTAAGCATTCAGGAAAAAAACAAATGGAAAAGGGGGATGAACCCCTCTTTTTTTTTTTTTTTTTTTTTTTTTTTTTTCCCCCCAGATCTGGCTTGTGGATTGGGTTAAATATTTTCAGTAGCCGAATATTAGCAGTTAATGACAGTCAGATTGTTTGATCTTTAGCTCATTAATAACTGTAACACACCATTCGGGAAACACAGCTTCCCATCTTTTAATTCTTCTCCTGTGTTGCAGAGGGGAAGGAGCTGCCCTTGCTGGCAGACTGCAATTCCTACGGGACACAAGTGATTAAAAATGTAACTGGCTCCTTGCTGTTTTGCTGTCCTGCTGGAAGAATTATTTCAGGGGCATTCAAAGGAAGGGAGGCACGGTTCCACAAGCACAGTACCTTTAATGAAGCTTGTTAAATGATAAGCAATTTTCTGCATTGACAAAGTATAATAGGTTTACTTTTTCATTGTAAATTGAGATGTTTCTGCTGAAGGTATCCATTCTTCCTTTGAGCCACATGGGCAGCAACTCCCCATGCGGTACAACTGAAGGAGTGATGATCACCAAAAAGAGAAGTGAAGACAGTGAGAAATGAGCAGCTGGAGGTATGCAGAGTGTGGGACGAGGGAAGGAGGACTTCCCAAAGTGGGTCACTGACAAAACAGACGCCTTCTCATATCACAGCTCTGTCCCCTGTCCCAGCTGCCATCGCTGCACCCTGTTCCTGCTGGCTCCACTCCCTCACTGGTGCAGAAGGTTGTGGGACCTGCTGTGCTCCAACTGGGGGGCAGGAATGACAATTTTTTGAAATTTTTTTTTTCAAGTCAATTCCTGGTTGTGCTTGCATGGGAAGGGAAGAAGTGGCCCACAGTTCAATAAATACAATGAGAAGATCTAGAGCTAATTAAAATGTGATGAGGCTATAAAAATACAGCCAAGGTAAGTAAGGTTAAAAAACCCAAACCTCCCAAATGACCCCCCTTTTCCCCCCAAAACAACAGACGGGAAGTCTCTGATGAACAGGACATTTGTGTCCCAGTGAACTCTAGTAGCATACGTCAAATAAACTAAAGGATCCGCTACTGATGGTCTGAATTTCACGTTCCCTCTCCTGCAAAAAGGCTACCAGAGGTTCCTGGACTCCATTTCACATTCACATGGCTTGACCTGGCTTTTCTGAACAGGCCTAAACAAAAGCACTACAGAAGCGTTACCAAATCAAAGGTGCTAAAACTACTATGTTTATGATGACTTCAGTAAACACCATCCCAAAGTCTAAAGATTCTTAATGCACGAGAGAGTTAAATGGGAAAATGAGTAAAATCAATTTTACCAAATATAAAAGTCAGAAACAATAAACGGTCCTGCAAGCGTTCTGTCTCTGGTAACTTGCATTAAAATATATATAAAGCGTTCTGGGAACTGAAGCAATGCTTCAGTTCAATAAAAATAATGCAATTAAAGAGAAAGAATCCTGTTTTTCCCCTGCTTGCAATTTCAAATGAGAGCTTCCTAAAACTTGTGACCATTGCTGGAATCCAATTCAGGACCCCGGCTTATCAAATTCCCAGCTCTGGCACCATGCCTTTGAGGTATTATAAAGTGCTGCTCATCACACCAGCTCTGTCTATAAACGCTCCAGATAACTTTAAAGTACAGACACCCCATTTTGAAACAGGCAAGTGTTCACTGTGAATCAAAATGGAGGCACCAAATGTGTGCAGCCTTCAGCCAGCACTTCTTTTCTTGCAAGGCAACAAAGGAAAATGTGTTCACACAAAAACGCCTCTCTGTAATATTTTTTTTTTTTTTTAAACTTGGAAAGCTTTGCAGGACAGCTCACCTACACAAAGCCGCAGGTTTCTGAGACCCTGTAGAGCAAGCATCTTATTCTGTAATTCATCCTGGGGCTGAGAAACCGCCAGGCTAATGAGCTCTCCTGCAGCCTCTTCCCCTGCAGGGGCTTCCCTCGAAACACAATCTTAAATCAGACACCGCCATGCCAGATGTAACCCCCCAAACAAACACCAACCCCTCCCTTCCAACGTGGCTTAAGAAAGCCATGGCATCTGACTTTGATCAAATCACAAACTTCTTTTCCATTCAGAGAGTGAGAGCCAAATTTATTCCTCAGCTTTAATGCTGAGAGCCACATCTTGGGAATTCAGTGCAGGCACATATTAATCTCTCTGATAGGCAATAATGCAATATATTACTGATGGGGGAGCCAGCACATCAGTACCGTGATAGTGACCCTGACCAGCAGATGACTGAATGGGTAAGGAGAGGAGCTGCTCTAGCTTGAAGGCACAGCCTCAACTTTGGCAGGCAGTCCTTCACTCTTGTCCCACTACTAATTTTCCAATGCATTACTTTGTCACTTGGGTACCCAGAAATGCTCATTACGAAGGTATGTGACAGCCCCTGATAATACATGTCTGTGGCAAAATAATTGATCCCTCTTTGCAGTGGTGATCTTTAACGCTCATAGGGCATGGGAGGTTATTAGATGGAAGGCACTCTTTGATGGTCTCTAGCGTAATACGTTACCAGACAGCAATGTGCCAACTATCTATCACTTACAAAATAATGTCATCCCTGAAAAAGGGCCTGGCAGCAGGGGTTAGGGGAGGAAGAGAGTTTAATTATATTTGTGGATGGAATGATGTCCCGAGAAGAGTGGGAAGCCTGATTATTTATTGGCTGTTCAAAAGCACTCAACATAATCTAAGAAAAAGATCAGGCTCCGAGATACGGTGGTTCACATTGCTGTTACAGACATTAGCCTTGAAGTCAAGTTCATGCTGAAGAACAAAATTACCTCTTACAATACGTGGTTTACTTTTGAAAATGAAAAGGGTAAGAGACGTATTAGTAATGTTGGCATTAGTGGAGGCAGCTGTTTTTAGATATTTGGTATTTCAGGGATGTGAGTTTAGCATCATTATTAGAAGTACAGCTTACTATATTCCTCTGCTAACTTTCCAACAGTGAGCAGATGGTTACCCTATTACCAACAATTTGCATTTAACATATTGAAATGATTTATACACCACATGTCACCGAGCAAAGTGAAAACAGTCGATGGCAACTAATTAGTTGAGTGTGAAGACGCATATCTCAATGTATATATCCTTATTGTAATTTTTATCTTTTTGGTTGTTAATAGGTTTAATGTGCAGCGTAACAGAAATACTGATGGCAGTTAAACATGAACCACCGTGTCCCTCTGTCATCAGTACAGCATTGCTATCGTTAACATTTGTATTGGTACTCCCGTTATGTGCCTGTTTATGAGTAATGGTGAAGGGAGCACAGATTATAACAATCCATTGTGCTCTCTACCAATCTTTCTTAAGTGTATTTCAAAGTACTGTATAAATCTTAATATATTAGATACTGGTCATATTACAGGCCAACACACATCGAGAGAGGGTGGAAGCGGGGATACCGCATGGCGGAGAGGAGACACTCTCCATAGTTCCCATAAAGACAAAATGGATTTAAGAGTGAAAATGAAAAGAATTACAAGGTCTTCCAGGGAGTTTACAAGGAAGAAGCAGGCAACTATTGACATTTGTGCAAACATCAAAGTCAGAGGATAGACTGAAGTGTTCAAAGTAACTTTAGAAAACTGCCCTCCAGCACTGGGATACAGGCATGCATATGTACCCTATGTATTGCATTATCCATAGTACATCTCAAGGCCTGATCAGCCTTAACCCATAGTACAAAGCTATGGATTATCAGCCTCTTCCTGAAATGTTTGTTTGTTTTTAGGCTTATTTTAAAACAGTAATCATCACGCCAGAAAAGTCAAAATAATCACCAGTGAAGTACAACTATGCTACTCCAGAGTATGGAAGCATTTCCAGCATAAAAGTAATACCAATGATTCCTTTTTGTTAATTGCTACTTGCTTAGAAGACTGGATGAACTGTTGTTCAGCAACCAGCAACAGCAACCAGATGCTGTTCATAGACAGACTCTAAGGCCCCAAGGACTCAGTGTGTTGCAATAATTAAAGGTGGTCTCATACAGGAATATATCAAGAAGTCCTCCAGTTGCTGCTCCCTCCTAATGTCATTAGGATGCCTCTTGCCATTCAGCATCCTTTTGTTTGTACCATGTCCCACAAATCTAACCGGGAAACAGCCCGTCGTCCTGCAAAGGGATGCTGCTAACACTATGGTTTCCTGAATGTGTCAGCAGCCAGACTGTCCCTTGGGAATGGCACCTGCAGCATAACCCCTCGTCTCCTCTTCCCTGACCATATTAGTGCCTGCTAAATTCACAGCATTGCCGTTTTTTTCTATAGCTCTTTTGTGACTTTCCATGAACAAGACTATATTCTACGAAAACAGAATTACAACAGTGTTGAAAACTTAGTCTGTTGTTTTACCTGTGTTTTACTGAGGATCTTTGGTGCCAACTCATTTGCAGTACACCCGGCTGTGGTCAAGTAAGAAGCATGATGATTCCCTTTGAGCACTAGTTCTGCTGAGACCCATTAATCCCAGGGATGGGCTCAGGAGCGAAGGAGAGGAAGGATTCTCACAGACCCCGTGTAATGAGAATATTAGACCTTGACCTTTACTAATTGACTTTGCAGTTTTCTGAATGGGTGTCTCTTTGTGACTGAATCACTGGACTTAGCAGAATTGTCCTGCTTTACATCAGCCTTATTATATGAAGATGAGAGAAGGTGAAAAGAGAGAAGTGTGTTTTTCCCTCATTTCTTTTAAACAGAAGCTGGGAAAACCTCCTTATTTCTGTCCTCCCTCCTTCCTTTCTTTCCTTCCTTCTGTCCTCCCTTCCTCTCCATCACTTGTTTTCCCTCACTCCTCCTACATGAACACATTGGAAACCCATTTGTTTAATATGGGTAACTTCACTGAAATTAATCCAAATTTACAGGATGGCATGTGAAACCAGTATCAGGCCTGGTCTCCTGTTTCAATACTTAACTTCTCATATCGTACAGGTAGTGATACACAGCATTTACTACAAGACTGTACTAGAGGGAAATAAGGGGAAAGGGAGCAAAGTTAACTCTCTTAGTTTCAAATATTTCCCTGCATCGCAGCTGAATAATGGCTCATTTATTACAACTAACAAAAAAGATTAAGAGAGAGAGAGAAACATCACCTGTGTCAAGAGAAGCACATGGATATTCTGGGTTCAACTACTACCTTCAGAGCTACTTCACACCTGATGAGTATCCAGGAAAAATCAGCTCCTAAACATGTGTATTTAGGTACTGAGATGGACAAAACTAAAAGCAAGCAATCTCACCAAGCCGGTACCCATGGTAAGGATCAGAATGTTCAATTAAAAAACAAACAACAAAAAAGAACCCTACCAGTTGGTAGTTCCTGTTACCTGTGAAATATTTGGAAATTTTTAAACTTTTAAGATGATAATATATCGTATCATTTCAGCTTTAATATCAACCTAAAGGACATCCTTGTGCCAAGAAGCATTTGTATATGTGATCCAGGAGATCCTTAAGCTTATTTCAGTGTTTGCATTAAACTGAACCCTTTTGAAATGAAAAGCTTAAAGGAAAGAAAGTTTCTGCAAGATATTGGAATCACTGAATTTATTCAGAAAGGCTCTTTGGATAGCTTTTCAGCATACAAAGTAATGCAGAAAGAAAAATTCCCATTTCTTTCATCAGGAGTTTCATCTCTACTCCTTTAATGTTCAATGGCAAAATGAATTATACTACAAAAAGGCTTGGTGCCTCTCCTCAAACACCCTGATCCTGCACAATACTGAGCTTCCTTGAAAGACAGCTGGGGGAGATCAGTATGGAAATACTTGACATCTTGCAAAACGAGCCAAGAAAAATGATCAAATGCTAATGAGCAAAGGTGGTGAGTGAAACACGGTGATTTAAATCCACTAGTTTCAAAAGTGTATGGCAGAATTAGAAACCTAGTCAGCTGTCCAGCCTCTAATGCTCTGCTCCCCTTCCAGTCACCACAAGACTGCGACAACTCTGAGCTGTAACCTGTGTCACCAGGATGGAGGGTGGAAACCAGTATTATTCGAACACGGGCAGGATTAAAAACCACCGAGGACACTTATACTGAGTAAACCATTGGAGACAGCTCATGTGTGAATAAACACACTGACCATTTAATTATTTCAATTCCTGATGATCCTAGATTTGTTTACAGAAAATGAAGGACTATTTTCCTTGGTGACATATTACAGTAGATATATTAAAAAAGCTAATTGCACTTGGGAGTTAAAGATAAATTGACAAGCTCTTAAATGCATACATTTCTTTTTCTTTCCTGTTCTCTAATGAGTTCATAATTTAATTGGAGAAACTGCTAGATTCCCTCCGAATACTTGTGCAAATCTCAAAGGAGAGCAAGCTGCTTATGCAAGTGTTCTCGTAAAACAAAGAGTATTCAAGTATGGTACATAAATACTAGAAACAAGAATGGTATTCAGTTGTCTCTTTAAAAGCTTGAAGCCTACATATCTTCACATTGATGGTCTGGCTCTGAGCTGAACATTAATGAAAACATTTTCTATTATAAATAAAACTAAAACACTTCTATATATTACCACTTCCCTGGGGCAAAGAGAGGGATATTATTACAGCGTTGTCAAGCGTATGCCAGAGTAACATACAGATTTAATCCAATTAATCCATCCATAGAATGGATCTGTAGAATCAACCAGTGGATGAAACCTGGTACAACCCAGCCTTCCCAGAGACGGCTGCAGTGCAGGCTCCCGACTCAGGGGGGCAGGTCAGCTCTTTTTAAGAGGAAGGGTCCTCACCTACCCCACACCCACCACAGCAATACCAAGGGGTTCAGGGTCACAGCTGACAGCAGGGGCAGGCTGATTAAAAAGACAAAAGAGCCCCAACCCCCTAAGCAGCAAACATGCTTCCCTTCAGAGTAATTCTGAGATGGATTTAAATTTAGAAGAGATAATGTGAGAGCAAGAAACTGTTAAAACCGAGGATACTTTTCACTTGCATACTGTGAGTTAGAGGTTTCTATTGCTGTTCTCAGCAACCGTAGCTGAGACAGGGTCAGAAAACCCTGGGGCTTAAATATAGAAGCTTCAAGGCGAGAAGAGTATAAAAATAAATTCCAAAGGGCTTAATAACATTGTACAGAAGCTGGATATTCTGGTGTCAGAAGGAAACTAGTGGCTCTTAGATCAAAACCTAATCACCCAAAAGCAATAAGATCATTTGTTTCAGCCAGCTAGTCATTCTGTCACCCACTGGGGCAATGTTTTTTTACTAGCAGCCTGAATTACAGTTAATTTACAGTGTATAAATGTACACGTCACTGATAATATAACAGTCAAAGCAAAAATACTTCGGAATGAATGCAGTTAAACTTTTAGCAGCCTGATCCAAAATCTGCTAGGAACCTTTTGCTTGACTTCAAAGGAATTATTATCAGCATTTTAGTGAAAGTCTCCTACAAAAAAATAAATGTTAAAAAAGGGAGCTGTGCCTCAGAGCTTACTGACAGGACTGTCCTTCACATGGAATGGCAGACAGGCAGAGCTCGCAGACAGTCCAGGCCACCTCCGTAGGCAGCAAAGTGAGAGAAACCTTCCTGAGGTTACTGCTCAGGACACCCTCTGATTCTCTGCAGCAAGGCCAGACGAGGGGAAAAATGTCTGCTCTTTCTTAGTTTCCCATCCCAGAAGACTTTTATTTATGCATTAGTCGACCTTTCTAGCCGTTAGGACCATCTTGCTTCAGCAGTTAATTAACACAAGTGCCATAATTTAATACAGTTAATGCTACTTGATGCCCTTTAATGTACCTTCCATTAGTGATATTATTGTAGTATTACCCTGTAAATTAAAATGAGATCAAGACTAAGAGAGGCTCTCTTTAATTAAGGTACTGGCACACTACATCGTCCATTATTCACTAGAAAAAATCACCCTGATTTAGTGAAGCAGACCATCAGTAAGTCGGAATTAGTTCATGTGGATTATTAGGTTTCTTGAATAATGTGAGCACAATGGGGCTGCTGAAATTGCTAACAGCCGTGTTTCCTTTTTTCCATCATCTTAAGACATACACAATGGAAGTGGTAAATTGAAGATGAATAAACAGGTGGTAATAGAGGACGTAGGGTGTTCATTGAGAGTACACAGGCTTTCACCTCTAATGCAACGTACATCAGGCTTATTTTACACCAAAATGAAAAGCAATGACCAAACAAACCTTATATTAAGCAGGCTATCTGCAATTTGTTGTGAAGTATTAACCACTCCAGCATCTTGTATATTAAATATGGTAGCTTTAAGATCGATGCTTTTCACTGTCATTGATCCCTAAAATATGATGTGAAAAAAATTTACATTTTATTCTGCCTTAAGAAATATGTTATTATGAGCTTGGTGATTTTAACTATATTTAACCAACAGGTTACTTTTTTTTTTTTTCAGTAAAAGGACTAGCTTTAAAAAGTGTCTGCTAGCATCACCCATCCACCATGTCAATCACCTTGGTAAGGTCCTTTTCCATCCCATCCTCATGGAATAGTCTAGTCTAGCTTTACTTAAGGTATATAAATATTTAGGTCTCAAAGCCCAGAATATGAAACATTGTAGCAAAGCAAAATAATAATTTTGTAACTTAATATCCAGTTAGCATCCTAAATTAACCTGCAATGGCCGGAAAGCTCAGATGAATCAGAAAGAGCGGCACAAACCCCTGGTAACCCTTGCTCCCCTCCATCGTGTTCCCACGCTCAGGGCTTGCCACAAGACTATAAATGCTGATTTGGAGACTCTTTCTGGGGGGCCTGTGAGGTTTCTGGTAGGAGACCAAAAATACCTAAAACTGAGTGACAATTGGCCTACCTTTGGTGTGACTAAATAATCAGGGGCTGTGCACCGCAGCCCCACAGCTACTTAGCAGTAACCAAGCCCACAAATTCTTTAACAAGGAGAGCTCACTACATATTGAAGGAAAGGCCACCAAATCCCTAAAGAGCTGTTCTTCTCATTAGTAGAAGAGTGATAAAAATTCACATGAATCTAATCTAGTGAGATACTATTACACATCAGATATTTCTTTTAAAGCATGTGTCCAATTACTGCAGCATTTAGACAACAAGCATCAGCATCAGATAAATTCTCTGTACAGTCACGCTTCATTTTTATTGATAATTTTTCACAAGGTTGTTGTGCCCCAGATGCGCTCAGAAGGTTTCTGTTTCTAATTTGCATGCAATGCACTCTTTTTTAATCCTTCAGATGCTTTCTTTGATAAAGTACTGATAATCTAATTGAAGTCAGACTACGCTCCAAATGGGCTTTCAGATGGGGAGCAGCTTTTCCTTAAAGCATAAAGGCCCTTCAAATCCCGAGCTTTGATAATATCCCTCTGCAGAGCTAACCTATGTGGGCCCAATGGAGAAAGGATACACATTAAATACAACATATGTGTTATTTTTTATATACTGAGGCTAATGTTACTAAACCATTTCAAACAGTATCTTAAGCTGTCCATGATCCACTTAGCCCTCTCAAGAGACGCCTGAACAATAATTTACAATGTAACTAATGAGAGTTACAATAAGAATTCTTAAAAAAGCAATATTTATCTTACGCTTTCACACATTCAATTAGTGATTCTGTAGGTATGACTATGTATTTGGTGTGGACACAAAAGATTGTAACTACTTGCTAAATCTACAGTCCTAAGAGATGTATTTTGATGTCATATAAAAATATATCAACACTGCAAAGGTGCTTATACATTCAAATCTCTATGAGGCATCAATTCTCCCTTTATATAAAGTCAGAGGAATATTTTTCAATATATTACATCACAGTAATTTGATTCTATTTTGACTTTATGTACCAATTTTTGCAATATGGAAATGCTTATAAACATGAAAGACTTGTATAAAAGAGGTAGAAAATGGCAAACTCACTACAAGAGTAATAAAAACAGTCAGCAGTGTTTTATATAATCACTGTCTCTTATTTTTTTTTCTACTCAGTCTTGCGTCTGCAAAAAATTCCCTGGCCTTCCAAGATACATTAGCTTTTCTGTTCGTTTTGATACTTACTTCTCTTAAAAAAAAAAAAAAAAAAAAAAAAAAAAAAAAAGAAGAAGGTGATCTTTGGGCAAACCTACAAAATCTGATCTGTTTTGTTCCAACTAGATATACGTTGATCAAATTAAAGATACCACCTCTCCCTGAAGTCCTGGCCTCACGCAGGCAATGTCACACAGGCAGAGGAAGGGGGCTGGGTGGAAGCCAGGTTTTGTCTAGTTTTTCATTGATGCTACTAAAAGCCACTATTAATTGGATGGAAATAATGATGTTTTGTCTCAGACGAAGATCCACAATAGAAAAAAAAAAAAAAAAAAAAAAAAATCAAAAGGAAGATGTGAACTCTCTACTGAAGAAACAGAAGAGAAGGAAAAGGTACATTACAGAGGTGAGCGAATTGCTAATAGAGAAGCTCCCATTTATTTCTTCTGAACAAATTGGCATCCAAGACACATGTAAGGAGTATCACCCTCCTGCTTGAGGTCATCAGTCAATTGCTAGTTTGAGTTGGGAAGAAAATTTCCCAATAGGAATGTCATTGCACAGTTATTATTTTTGGGACTATGGCACCTGATACCAGTCACTGCTTGCCCCAGAGGGACTATTTGTCTGGAACTATTCTAAGTATTCATCTTTGTTATATTCAAATCAATGTCTCCAAAACACTCTTGGTTTTTTTTCCATTTTACTTCAGCTTCACTGCATTTAGAGCTAATTAAAGTACAAGGAATGGACTCTAATCTCTGCTGCCTTCCTTGTTCACATGCAGTTCATAGTCGAACCTAGTGGGAAGGGTCTGAGCAAGGGCTGCTGTATCAATCACAGCTTACATTAAAGGCCTGAAAAAGTAAAGGGTGAAACAGAATCTCTTTTTAGTTAACTGCCATCAGATGAGGCTCCAACTCTAAAAAAGTAGAAAATGTCATAATGCCAGGGCGAATTCCTGAGCCAACAAAGAAACTGCTAATATTATCCTGCTCATGAGATCTAGGGCTCGAGATTTAGTCACAGCGAACACCTGGGACTTTGTGCCATTGAGTCAGAAACTTCTAATGTGATCTGGTACAGACTTCAGCTGAGCCAGATTTCTAATCAACATGTCCTGGCATAAAATGTTGTCATATCTGGGGACATAAACAGCTTTGAATAACCTCTAAAACCAATCATACATGCCTCTGTTTCTAAAGGTATATATTCTCTTACCTTCCATATACCCTTATGTCTGAAATTGCATAAAAGTAGCGTGCCAGGTGTTGCTCATCTACATATATTTCTCCAGTTGCTGGCCTAAGCAGTCTTATCCTCAGATCCGTGATGGTAAAGAAATCTCTTAACTTCTTGGTTGTGTCAAGCTGGCCATAAAGAGAAGCCATGTTATGAAGCCGAGGTCCAGCAAAAAAAGCAAATCTATCTTTGATTTCAAAGTGGATTATTTTACTATTTGTCATGTATCCAGTAGAGTATTCCTCTGTGCAAATGATTTCTAGGACTGTGTGTTGTGATAAATCCCTCACTGATTTTGGATCCATGTGGAAAGCATCTAAGCAGTCTGTGGCATAGTATTGGTAGGGCTGCCATGTTCGTCCATAGTCGAGTGATTTTTCCAGGATCATTTGGTCTGGACGGCCAGATTCAAAAGTGATAACTATGTTATCTGTCAGCTCAATGGTTTTGTTCCAGGAGAGCGTGATATTAACATGAAGAGGCTTTGGATAATCCTTCCAAGTCGTGGACTGCCAAAATGTGGAGGGATGTCTTCCTTCAAGATCGAACATCAGTTCCGGAGGATGAGCCAGTTCTTGGGTACTCGCATCACACTCATTATTGCACATGTAGGGATTCCCCTGGAAAAGAGCAAAGCAGAGTTAAAAGATGCACAGTATAGGTGATTGTGACACATAAAGATGTTTCTTCTCTGGAACACGTCTGCTGCTTTTTCTCCAGGAGTGAAACCAAGAAAGACAACACAAATGCTTGCAAGGAATACCTTTATCTTAATGAGGCTTACCCTGAACATTTTATCTGTTGAAGTAAATATGCAAACACAGACATATACAGCATCTTTGCTGCTGTAACATAAACATTTTTCTTAGTATGTTTTAGGGAAAGAAAAGAGATTATTTACCCTGAATGACTTGGACCAGTGATCAAGTCACAAAAGACCAAGAACAGTAAGCAAGTCTCTAATAGCTCAGTAACTCCGACTCTTCCTAGAAGGACACAGTAGCCAAAGAGAATTTATTTTTAAAGCAAGTACATTCCTCAGGAGCTCCATTCACAAAGGTAGTAATGTTCAGGGCAACTGTTTTGAGGTCAGCAGTGCAGCCCATATGTACTCAGTATGAACTAGTACCCAGTACACCTTCAAGTATTCTTTCACTCAGGCATGAAATTTATCATGCTTAACCGTGCTCCCGAGCTTAGCACCAGTTTGCCTTAAAACATTTACACTCAGCACCAAAAGCCATTAGAAAAACAGTGCTCTGCCAGCTCTGGGGCTTGATTCAGACATCTGCCATCTTATTACAGGCTAGCGAAGTACCTCAGAAAAGACTTTTCACAAGGCACCGGCTTCAATTTATCAGGACAAGATAATCCAGCACTTGATTAGGTGGGAGATGTCAGCAGCTCCAGTTGGAACGCTGCCGAGGTGGCTGGAGGTCTGAACTGGGGGCTGAGTTAAAAACAGCAACAAAAAAAGCTTGCCAATAGTGCACAGCTTTTACTGCTGCTTGTCCTCTGTAGCAAGGTGAAAGTGAATTATTCTCTTCCTGGCCTTTTGATGCATTAACTTGCACTCTACAATCTTCTGCTTCTTCACAAAGGCTATTTTGTCTGCAGATTGGGGATATCTTGCAGCAGTTACCAAGATATCAGACGCCGTAGGCTGCACTGAATCATGTCCATCTAATTTCGGCTTTCAACAGTACGTTAATATTTCGCTACCTGTTCATTCTGGGTTTGTTCCAGAGAGCAACCGCTGCTCTGTATCCTTCCCTCCACCTTACACATGGATTGTGGAAGAAGCCATTCCTCTTTTCACTGATAGTCAGTGCTGCTGGGGAAAAAGATGCACATGCCTACACCTAGCAGTGCTTGACAGGGGCATAAGTGTAGCTGTTATTGTCATTAATCAGAGTTCTCCTCACCTACCCTGAAAACAGAACAAGCCCTGGTATGACAATCAACCTTTCCTTTTCTTATAATTACATTTATGCTTCTCTCTGTCTCAAAGCCTCAGGGCAATGAAACAGTTCAATGCCATCCAGTGTGGGAAATGGGTTTCAAGCATGAGTTTCCACCTTGGCCATGGCTCTGCTCTGTTCCTTGATGTACTCCCATGAAACACAAGCAGAAGGAATTCTGCGCTCACTTTGACCTCTCCACTGACAATTTCCTCTTACCTGGGCAGGGAAATACTATTTTCTTTCTCTTTTCCTTTCCCATTAATACAGCTGAGTGCTAAAACTGACAACGATTCACTGGGATTTGAAGCTATGAAAAAAACTACCAGACAACAAAAAGAGTTATTTGAAAAGCAGCCCACTGCTTGTTACACTGACAGCTTCAAAGCATGCAGCTGTAATAAAAAAAAACTCTGTAAAACGTGTCTATAATAAGTCCCTGTTACAGCTCTGATTTCAAGCTCACGATTGCTATTTCTATGCCTTCCTTTTGAATAAAACAGTGAAAATCAAAAATAAGTTTCAAGCTGAATAAAGAAAACACCGGACAGATTTTTTATTATTTAAGCTCCATTTAATATATCAAACACAAACGTCAGGATTTGCTAACTTACTTAGGCCTTTTCTTTCCCCTAGGGAATATATACATATTGTGAAGTCTGTAAGGTTCCAGACCCTTAGACTAGACGTAAATATCAGTTTTGCAGAAAACGCTCAGAGTTGCGTAAATCACACCTTTCTGAGGTTTAGTAGAAAAAACTGGTCACTTCTGTACCTGTCACCATGAACCTGCCTGTGTGCCTATAAAGTCTATGCTTCTGTCATCACTTCGGTAAAAACAACTTCACTGGGAGGTCATGGGTATCGAAACACAGCAAATAAATGCTCCTGGGTAGCCAGACAGGTGCATTAAGCACTGCTGAGGGATGGCTTTGGTTTCCTGCTCCACAAGCGACCACTGAGTCTGTTGTGATTCTTCATGTTAAAAACTAAAGCCGTTCTGATCCTCCAATCCCTGGATGCCGGGGAGGCATGTTTTATTACTTCCAGCAGGTAACCCAGCTTGTGTGGGACATATTGTTTCTTTTCTGTATATAGGATCTGATTTCTTTTGGTCTCTTTTTCTTTCACCTTTTCCTTTTTAGCAAAAACCGTAGTGCCAATATAATCAGAGAATGCTGGGAGATGCGGCTCTAACAAAACACAAGCTTGTGAGAAAGTCGTAAGATCATGAGAGCTGGTATCAATAAGGTGCCTAAAAGAATGGTGCAGTGAATGCTAAAAACCAGCCCTAGCTTGCTAGTGAATGGTAGTCTACATCCTTGAGGGTACATGGCTTTTCGAGAAAGATGAGGTTATTTCAATTAAAAACAGAAGCTGCTGCAGAATACAGTGAGAAATGGGTCAGAATCACAGTGCTGTCCTGCACCTGAAACTCTTACCAGTGGTAACAGCTGCGGCACAACCTCCCACTGAAACCCCAGGTGAGGACATCACTATAAATGAGAATCCTAATAAGAAACTTCAGGCTTATTCTCCCCAATAAATTGAGTTATTATTTTAATTTTATAGCACACAATTCTCTTTTAAGAGGTGAATGATTTGATCACACCAAAATAACCTGTGTGGATTTTGGTATTCTAGAGAGGAAATTAAGAGAAAAAAAAAATCTAAGCTGATATAAGCTGATAAAATAATATCCTGAATTCTAACACAGTGAGGGGGGAGTTCAGGTAAATTCCCCTCTGCCCACTGACATGGCAGTCACTGATGTAATTTTGAAATATTTAACATGATTATTGCTTCCGAGGCTTGGAGTCAGATTCCCATTTTCTCTACCAGCAACTTGGCTTTAAACTGCTTCTAATTCGTCTTAAATGTAATTTGCATGTGAAGACATACTTACATTGTCAAATCTGTGTAAAGGGGTCTTACCCCATGTGAACATTCCTTAGTACATGTTAGCATGAAAACAATTAATTTAACTGATATTAGTTACATATTTCACTGTCTTAACCTCTGTGATAATCCTTTTTAAGACCTCTATCTCAGTAAAATGAATACAGCTAAAAGAAACTCTCCCCAATTTGTGAAAACTAAGCTTAATCTGTGTTGGAGACACCTGAAGCACCAGAACATTAGAAGCTCTAAGTAATTTTGTGACTGGCAGGTGGCCGTAAACAGATCTTCATTTAAGCCTTCCAAGCAGCAGCTCTTCAGCTGGACAGGGTGGAAAATATTTATAACTTTTCAAAATTATATTTAAGCCGTTAGGAGATTTATAAATAATTAAACGCTATTAAATACTTCTAAACACTTTATTGCCAATTAGTGTAAAAGGTAGCTGAGGCTTTTCCAACACTGTGACCATCTAAAAGGAACCCACTATTTTCCTGTATGGTAATTGAAAATTGATATCAAATAGCTCCTTGCAGGCAGGCAAATTAGGTTGCTGTTTATTCTGTTTTAGGCTGTTCATGGAATTCAAAATGTTACCAAAACTACTGACGGAGTCTAAAAGTTTTGGCTCTAGGAAGAGGTACCTGTTTTGCAGGCAGGGCAAGGGCATGTGGCCGTATCACATGGTTTGCTGATGCTCAGCCCTGGCTGGGAAAAGCAGAGTCACCTGAGAAGCTGCTGACTAGGGCTGACTGGTCCCATTAGGGTGTCCCTTCAATTAGCTGCATTTAGTTTGTTTTAGCACATAGTGATGGCTGTTTGTGCCAGCCAGCTTGAACTTTTATCGTGGTGCCTGAGGTGCTCTGCAAGCATCTCTGCCTGGGACGGGGGCTGGCACTGGCCCTGCTCCCATTGGCCAGGAGCACGTCTCCTGGCCCGTCTCACCACGTGCATCTTCAGGAACAACTCCGTGATGGATGGGACAGTGACCATAGAATGAGGATTTTGGTTAAAAACAGAGTAGCATGACCTTTGAGTGTCAGCAGGGGAGCCGGCAGTGGTGCTGTTGGAGGGTTAAAGTCTGAGTGCTGCCACTCAGGCAAAGCCGCCCATCTCTCATCAGGATGGCTCCTCAGTGGCATCCACATAGGCTTAGGGCCTGATTGAAGATGTTGCTTCTTTCAATCTGCTTCCTGTCCACACTAACACCTCATGGACTTTTTTTACTCAGGAACAAAGACAGAGGGGCTTAACCTTTCTGCAGCGTGAATATTGGAAGCTGTATCGCAGATTACATGCTGTAATAGACACCTGGCTAAATCCCTACAGAGGATTATAACTTGCATTTTCAAACTGGTGAAGGCTGCTGAAGTCAAGCAGGCCAAGATTTTAAGAAGCAGCAAAATAAATTTCCAAGAAGCGAGTCACAGCAACCCATTTCTATACTGTTGCCTCAAGGTAGTTAGCTCAGATGCGTAAGACAAGAAATAAATACAGCCTGACTCACATTTGGAGTGAGGTTGTGCAGTAAATTACTGCATTCAAGTCTCACTTTTGGAAATAATAGAGTATTTCTGTTTCCCGTTCCAAGAGTTCATTACAAGTAGTTTGCTCAGTACCGTGCTGTACATTGTAGATGACTAATTAGACAGGAATAGCTAATAGCAACATTTCCCCTAATGCTTACATTTTGCATGTGGTTTCTAACCAGGAATCACTTGTTTACCACGACAAAGCCAGATTATGAAAGAATTAATTGGGAGATACTACTCATCAGGTGTTGTCCTACTAAGGGCAAGCATTCATTGTGGTGGATTGGCAAGGCACAGAATCTGTTGCATGGTAATTGATGTTATCAAACTCACTACATCCATTAGCTGGTTTGAGAGCATCTCGGTCAATGTCTGCAGAATTATTGTTGTGATGAAGACAGGGATGGCTGTGGACAAGAACATTTTACCATCAATAGCCTTTCATCACTGCAGTGACAGCAATTTAAGTTAAAGTGATTTAAGTTAAGAAAGAAAAAGTGCTAAAATCTCCGTGGAAGATTTGATGCTCTTTCACAGAGCTCCCAAGTGAGAGGCATCTGGATGGCCAGGCAAGCCCTTTGAACTCTGAGCTGCAGGCTGAACAATACACATTCTCCAAAACCAGCAAGAATAAAATAAAAGCATGTTTAAATCAATAACTCATGGGGAGACTTAAAAAGATTAATTCAGGGAGGATCTGACTAGCCAAAAATAAATAATAATGCTTAACAACTTTGTGCACTTTTAAGCTTGAAAGTACATTGCAGATTATGGTCCTGAGCTTGCAACAAATTCAGTGCAAGCAGGTCCTTAAAATTCAGATTCTAAAAAGATATTTAAGTTTCTAAAGATCTGGCACTTTGCCTTGTGGAACACAGACCTAGCTAATTAATCTTCATGACAACACCTCCATGAGGTATGGGATCCTATCCCAAATTTACATATAGATGCAGAATTAGAGAGAAATGCTTCTGCATGATGAATTCTGTAATCCCTGGTTATATTGCACTCTTTCTTCCAAACCCTTTTGGTAGATCACATGAAGGCATTCTTGGCACTCAGAGTAAGTAGCTCTCAGATTATTAGATCATGCCTCTCTCCAATACTATGAACTGAAATGTAGCATAAGAAAACATTTTATTATTGGCATCACCACATGCATTGGTGCATTTGGCAAAGGCCGTTAATTCCTAGGAAAAACATTCTTTCTTTTTATTACTTAAATTACTTTTTGGAAGTGCTTTTCAATTTACTTTATGAGGCAAATGGAGTTTTGTTTCCTCTGAAATATCTCTACCCACTTTTGCAGGGGAAAAGCCTACTTATTCCTAATTGGTAATTTTATGCTTCTGAGGCTATTTTTGACTTGGAAACCTTGATGATGTTATTTTGACCACTTGATCACTCTGGCATCAACAGTACCTTAAGGCAGATCTACTGGCACTGACCCAAGTGTGGTTTTGTTTTTTCAGCTCAATATTGGTGCTTTCCTCTTGTATCAGCAGGTACCTGGCAACATAATCACTTTCCTATTTATAGCTTTTGCAATGTCATGAGGTGCATAGTGCTGGGAGCCCAGCGTGCTGAGCTCTGGCTGAACAATACAGCAAATGTTCCAAGAAAACCTGGGTTTCATTATATACCGGATGCATATTTGGGTTTGAGAAACTGAAATCCCAGGGGACGCAGCATCCCCTTCTCTCAGCACGTTGGCACTTGTCCTGGGGAAGCCAGGCCATCCATGAGAATGCTCCCTGGGTGAGGCACCAGAGGGTATCCACCTCCAGCGCCATGCTCAGCTCATGTTGGTGTATCTAAGCCACTTTTCCAGCTGTCCTGCAGGAGCTCTGGCAAGGAAGTCATGCAGGAGATACAGGGGGGTCTCCTCAAATGGGAATAGTTTCTGCTGTCAGTGATAACCACCTTGGGTGCCTCTACCTTACATTTTGTGGTCTGATACAGATCTCATCTCTCCCTTTCTTATTATTTTGGACTATTCATGGATTTAGAATGGGAGCCACTGTGGAAGTAGAAAAAAGGAGATTCTTCAAACACTGCAGTTGACAGGTATCATCCCTGGGCAAGGAAAAACCAGTGCAAAGGCAGGCTGGTCTGTTATCACGGCCAGATGGTCTCAGTTATCATGGCAATCACAGAGGGAATGCAAGCATCAAAAAACTGGGAAATCAAATTACTTTGGTGGTGACAGGGGGAATAAGGGTGCTGGAAACACTAAAAAAAATAATCTTTCTTTTTTTTTTTTTTTTTTGGTTATAAATTACTGTGTTCAGATTTTTGGTCCACAAAGGAAATCTGTGGATAGCAAGAAGTCGGAGAAAAATGTTGTGAGAGTGGGGAGGGCCCTGGCAGGCCTTAACAACCCTGACCAGCCCCACCTGGGTCCCTGACTGGACCCTATTTAAGCTCAGGCTGGGCCCTATTTTCTGTTGTTCCTGGTGGGGTTCTTCTGGTGACCCTGTTCTATCTTCTTGCTGTGACTGCAACTACTGGTGGACTGTCTGTGTCTCCTGGCTGTGCTGAGGCCATGCGGGATGGTGATCATTGGTGAGAGCACAGCTGGTGCTGGGGTGGTCCTCTGCTTCCACATGTGTTGGGTGGGTCTGCTCCTGCTGCTCTTGCTGAGGGATATGCAGTGAGTGAGGAGATGGACATAACAGAAATGCTAAGCTCTGCAGCTTGCCCTAGGTAACAGCAGAGCAGATTTATATTAGCCAAGTAGGAAATCATATCATGGGATATCAAATCATAGGAGAATGGAAATTTTGTTGGGGAAAAATTTCAGGAAGACTTATGGTGTGAGAAAACCAGACCATCACAGTCTGGGTGGGCTCCTACGCCACCCTGCTGAGGATCCACTGCCAAACCCTCCTATGCGGGGCAGGGTGATCTCCACAAGCCATGCTTGGCGGGTGCTTCCTCTCAGTGGGTGAGATGCATGTGAGTTCTCTTCTAGTAGGTAACATAACTGAATAGATAAGTAAATGAATTAGTCCTATGTTTTTATTTCACACAGAGAAACTGAAGAAATGTGCCTTGTAACAGTGGTGGAGACAGGTGGGATGTGATGGTTATGGCTTCTGCAGAAGGTTGCTCTGAGCTTTCTGACTGGTGCACAAGGAGGCTTCATCTTCTGCCCTTGTGGTCCCTACTACTGTGGTAAGGATTTCCTTGTCTTCTTGGAGGGCAGCTCTTGAGTAATATCTGTGGAGGTTCATGTGAAGTGTTGATGCTGTGAGTTCTGGCAACTGAATATCTTCAGACACAGGGCAAGAATTTCAATGTGATTTCTATGTAAATCAACTGAAGGGAGCAGAAGAGATTGCTGATGTGGTGTTTAACTGATGATCTACAATAGTGTTCAGTGCAGCCCCATCCTTTGCTAATTTCAGTTACCTGGACAGCTCTTTATGTAGACCATGTGGTGCAGCCCTAAAAAACCAGTTATGCATATACTAACTCCTCCATGAGGTCAGAAATGAGCAGTGTAGAAACAATCAAAAATTCTGAAGATTTTTTAAAAATTAACATAGTTTCCCAAAAACTTAAATGAAAACTAGATGGATGTTGATCTATGTTAAATGAGAGAATTATTGTGACTTTTGTGTTAATATTTTGAAGAATATTACAGTGTTACTGTTTTTAATTGAGCTTTTACTGGTTAGTTATATCCTATTATGGCAAGATTTTGGGTATAATAGGATGGGCTTACACTGCAGTTTAAAAATCTTCTGTCCTTAATACATCTACTATACATCTACTACTAAAACTTTCCATCATCAAATTGCCACTTAAATAATTTAATAACAATGTTGCATGTATCATTCACTTACTGAGAAAGACGCACAAACTCTCCTATTTTTCTTTTCTGCTCTTTGCCATGGTATTTTTCAACCTGGAAGGCTTCTAAAACACTATGTAACTCATTCACATGCTTCACAAGCTTCAAGAATTATTGGACTGTCCACCAAAGCGGACTGTCGCAGCTTTCCATAGCACATAGCTGTTCTACAATGCCCAACTATTTAGAGTGAATCTGAAGACTGCTGTATTTGACTTAAACTTCAAAAGCATTTTACGTAAGCACAATATGAAAGTGTATAGCACAAAATAACAAATAACTTCTAAACAATGAAGGTGGGTTTTTTCTATTCCTGCTGCATCTATGTATAGAGTAACAAGAAAAGTCCCCCCTAGGACAGGCAGTTACTACAAAGCAAATAATATGAAGAAAAAACTTTTTAAAATTACATTCACTTAACCTCCATATTATTGTCTTCTGTGCAGGATTAAACTAGGTAGTGACAGTCTGAAATGCAGTGTCCCACTAGGAGTACATAAAAACAACTTTAACAGTTAACAGAACAGCTCAAGTTACCCGTTTGGCTTGGCTGACTGAACAATGTGATAGGTAGTATGATTTATAATTAGAGCTTAATAATTTGGCAATTTTCAGATGCAGAAAAGCTCAAATGCTGATTACAGAGCAGATTATGGGCTCTTTGAAGGCCACGTTTGTAGGGGTGGGAGTAAGGCTGTAGAAATGCAGAGGGGTCCCATGGTGCTGGGGCCTCGCAGCCGCTCGCTTGCCTGTGGCCCTACATTTTCCTCACGGCACAGCAAAACAGGCCCAGGACTCCCAAACACCAATGTTAATTTTACACAAAATTAGAATAAGGCTACTCTTTAAAACAGTGCAAATTGAACTCTTCTGACTTTGGAGAGGGGGGGCCTTGAAAAAATTATAAAAACCTACCATTGTGCCACACTTCTTTCCAGTCCAACAACTTCCAGTGGATGCACTGGGAAATCTCCTTCCTTCAGAGCTGCGCCTTTGCTGTGGGCTCAGCTCTGCCTCAAGCGAGCAGCAGCCTGCGATCCAGCAGCGTGCTGCTGCCTCAGCCCTCCCCGCTTCTGCTGGGGAGCTGACGGTCTCTGAGCTGGCAGCTTCTCTCTAAGGACAAATCTCCTGCAAACTTGGGAGATGCCACCTTTGTGCCTAGCAATTATGCTGCTGTGTGGTGAGCTGGATGAGAGGGTTGATGTGTCAGCAAAGCAAGAGCTTTTCCCCCCCACCCTCAGTCTTAGTTTTCCACTGAATCGAGTCTGGTGGCCGGTCACAAATGGTGTGCCTCAGTGCTCAGTGTTAGGACCGTTTCTGTTTAATGTCTTTATTGATGACCTCAATAAGGACATAGGGTGTGTCATCAGCAAGCTCGCAGATGACACCAAGTTAAGCAGGAGTGTTGATTCACATGAGGATAGGGAAGCTCTACAGAGAGATTTAGATAGATTGGATCATTGGGCCAACATCAATGGTATGAGCTTCAGCAAGGGCAAGTGCCAGGTCCTGCACTTGGGCCACAACAACCCCATGCACCGGTTCAGGCTTAGGGAAGTGTGGCTGGAGAGCTGCCTGGCAGAAAGAGATCTGGGGGTTCTAACTGACAAGTGGCTGAGTATGAGCCAGCAGTGTGCCCAGGTGGCCAAGAAAGCCAATGGCATCCTGGCTTGTATTAGAAATAGCGTGACCAGCAGAAGCAGGGAGGTGATTGTGCCCCTGTACTCAGCACTAGTGAGGCCACACCTTGAGTATTGTGTCCAGTTCTGGGCACCTCAACACAAGAGAGATATCGAGGTGCTGGAGCGAGTGCAGAGGAGGACAATGAAGCTGGTGAAGGGCCTGCAAAACAAATCATATGAAGAGTGGTTGAAGGAGCTGGGACTGTTTAGTATGAGGAAGAGGAGGCTGAGGGGCGACCTCATCACTCTCTTCAACTACTTGAAAGGACACTGTAGAGAGGTTGGTGCTGGTAACTGCTCACGGGTAATTAGCGACAGAACAAGAGGGAATGGCTTCAAGCTCCAACAGGGTAGGTTTAGACTGAACATTAGGAAAGAATTTTTCACAGAAAGAGTGGTCGGGCATTGGAATAGGCTGCCCAGGGAGGTGGTTGAGTCACCATCCCTGGACGTGTTTAAGAGTCGTTTAGATGTGGTGTTGGGGGATATGGTGTAGGGGAGAACTTTGTAGTGTAGGGTTGGTGGTTGGACTCGATGATCCCAAGGGTCTCTTCCAACCTAGATGATTCTACGATTCTAAGTCTCCGATCTGATGCACTGCTTGGCCAGATGAGTGCTGATACTGTCAGAAGGGATGCAACAACTGGGGATGGAAGGGTAGTGGCGCAGATAGGTTGACTGGCTTAAGGGAAACATGGAAGTGCACCCTAAATTGTGAACAAGGAGCTAAATTAAGCCTGTGCTGTCATACTCATGCTTATCTGTTAAAAGGTCATTTAGATATACAATTAATGACTTGTATGTGCAAGTGTTATTTATGCTGTAAAGGACTATTCTGGGCGTGTAAGTGTGTGTTGGATGTGGGCACACCCGGTTCTGTCCCAACAAAGACTTTCACTGGGTATGTCACATGTCACCTCATAGCATCATTATGATGTTATTGTTACAAAGAGCAGCAGGATTTAGGACAACAAATTCATATTATTTCCTTTCCTACAGATGTAAACATAGCACTTGCAAATGATAATGTGGTTTGCACTGAAGTTATTTTAGTAACGATCTCTACAATCTAAATTCAGGTATGAAGAATTCTGTTTTTTCTGCAAGCAGTACTTTTTTCCTCTATATGTACACATGTGTGAACAGGCTTTGGATTTTTTTTTTCTTTGCTTTATCTGAAAATGTTATTCTTTCCTAAAAGTGGAACTGTAGAATATGCTACACCTGGAAAGTACAACTGAGTCTGATGGAAGGTGTGTTATGTTATCTCATTGTGATTGTAGGTTTTACAATTTTATTTTGTAGGTTTATTTTGTAGGTTTTACATTTTATTCTGAATACTGGCAAACTGTCGTGACAAAGACTAAGATACCAAAATGCACTGTATCAAGCTATTCTGATTGACACAATGTTTATACAAAACTATTTTCATGCACCAGAACACACAACTCCTGTACTAGGAAGTTAAAAGGGGAAATAACAAAACCAAACCCAAACTTAACTGGCTTTGTAAAGACAGAGTCCTTGTGTAAGTATTCACCCTCAGGAAATGGATCTTACCATTTATTTCCCACTTATCATTTCCACCAACTAAAAGATGCTATGTGCTTGCATAAATGTGCAGCTACAACAGACAGTCATTTTGCATAATCTGTGGGATACCAAGTATGAATTATGGCAGGACAATGAGCAGAAGGATTCCAAATCCTCCACGGTATTCATTAATGTCGGCATTAATAGTTTTCCTGGGGTGAGTCCTGCTTCCTCTGTGGGAGACTTAAGACTGCTGGAGAGGATTCCAAAGTAGTAGCAATAGTTAAATAACTTCCGTCAAATGTGACACAAAACATAGTTAGAAAAAAAGTATCTCATATTTCACTTTATTTCTTCCGAAAGAAAATCTTCTTAGAAGAGATGGTCTAATCAAATACCTGCACACGTTACACCAAACAAGGTGTATATTCATGACAGCATTTCCAAAATGATAAGTTGTTTTACTGATCATCACAATGAGACAAATGTGGGGTGGAATCCAATGAACAGTTAAGTCCCCAACTCTGAACAATCTTTTACTTTGTTATCATTGAAATTAGTCAGCTTTGCTAAGCCAAAGTTATCTTCCCCAACTACGATAGTCCCTTATTTCTCATACTATCACACCAGTTTCAATAGGCTCTGCATGTAATAGGATGTAGTGTACTTGCTATGAATAAGGATAGCAAAACTGTGTCACTTAAAGCTATAAGAAAACTTTATCAATCCATGTTTATGTAATGTTTTGCGTATTACTTTTTAGCTGTAAATCTCAAAATGACTTAGAAGCAGGTATGTTCAGCTGCCCACAAAATTACAGCTGGGGGAGATCAGAGAGAGAGAGAGGTGAAGTAATTAGTGCTCAGGCAAGTGGTGGCTAAGCCAGGAATAGACCCCTTTCCTTTGCCCCACAGGCCTTTTTTTGAAATAGTATTTTTTTTTCTTTATATTAATTCTATGGCTAATCCCATAGAGAAATGAAACTG
Source organism: Calidris pugnax (assembly GCF_001431845.1). Classification (NCBI taxonomy): domain Eukaryota; kingdom Metazoa; phylum Chordata; class Aves; order Charadriiformes; family Scolopacidae; genus Calidris; species Calidris pugnax. The sequence goes on from NW_015090852.1 coordinate 8,959,346, forward strand.
CAGAGCCAGACAACAAATAAAAGGGACTAAAGAGATAGAAGAAAGTCTTTTCTCGTTGGGGATGTCTGAGCTGTGCTTCTGGGACTGTCTACATCTGTAGGCACTGTTCATCCCACTCCAGAGTGTTATTGACTCTCTGCCTGTGGACTTCATGCAAAATTGTATTTCTACAATAATCATAATTTTATTTCTGATTCTTAATGTCAGTTTTGTTTTTGACAATTTCTGACCTGTTCCTCTATTACCAATGTGTCCACTGCCATTTTTAATAAGCTTTTGAGCTGGTGGATTAACACTGAATGTCAAACACCACAATTAGAATTGCTGATGTTATGCAGAAACACTGCTTTTAATACATAAAAAAATCTGTCTTACTATCGCCACAGAATCTGCACTCATTTCTGTTGTATTTGATCATTTTTTGTTACAGAATTCCCAGGCCCAGAGGACCCTTGTGTGTGTGTGAACCACTTAAAGGAAGAATGAAAAGGAACATAAATAAAAATGACAATTGTAAGTGAAATCCAATTTCACCTCATTTCTCTTAAAAGGTGGGCTACGTTGTTTTCCCTTCATTTGTGTTTGTCAGGATGACAAAATAAATATTTTTAATGAATCACAGTGTATATCCACATAACGTAGAACTGTTATAGAAACAAATTTAAATGTTGAATTTTATTATACAGTGAAGGGATGTCTTGTTAGTATTCACAAATGATTTGTGTGATGTCTCTGCACATTCAGATTATAGCACATAGTGCTTTGAAAGAGAACGAAGACACTCATCAAATCCACATTAGGATACTGCAACAATATAAGTAATTCAATCAAAAAACTGTATAGCATCTTTTGAAGAAGGGTTGCAAACTTTGTGATAAACCAGTAATTTGCTCAGTTCTGTGCTGGGGATTGTCATGTAATTTCCTTTATTACATATACCCATCACAAAAAAAATAACTGCAGAGTTATTTGAAAAATATACAATAATTTCCTAAAATAATTTGTACTAAGACTGTTATCTGCAAATTTACAATTCAGGTATGGTATGAGACTGTACTGACTCCTAACAACCTGCCATTTTAAAAACTTATTTCATCACAGCATGTTGAAATTTGGCAGGGCATGGGGAAGGAAAGCAGCTGCTCCTCTGTCCCATGCAGAGGGCAGGGGCATAATGCCTGCATGAAACCCGCTGCTGCCTCATGTGGGAGACTCAGATCAATGGGAATCAGGGATAAAATCAGTCCTGAAAAATATTTTGTGGCTTCAGTGACTGTCCCAAAGGACACGGAGTACCTGCTAAGTCTGAATGAGAGTCTTCCATGTGAAATAAAACAAGAGCATTTCTAAGCGCAAGAAAGGCTTATGATAACACATGTAATACTTTCAGTTAATGCATTAGATGTGTAGTGTGCAAGCAACTCCATGAACTGAGCCAAACTTGCTCACCAAACTGACTGTAAAGTAATTCAAATCTGGAGACAAAGAGGCCTCCTTCACTGTAGAGCTGCAGTGACTCCTCCAATATGAGGTCCCACTTTGAACCTCTGCATGCCTCCACTGTAACAAGGAGTTGTCATTGGCACGTTAATTGGGCTAGCTCAGGGAACTCCGTTAGTAAGAGCAGGGCAGCCTGGGCCAAGTAGTAGTGCTTGGTGTTTTGATGCTGTTTGCCTACAAGAATGTTGTGCTGCCAACCCCCAACCTAGATGAAGCCTGGGTGCACATGCCAGGATGAGACAATCGTAGCTGATGAACACTGTAGAATTAATACACCCTAAAATATGTTTGACTTCTGGTAAGCATTAGGTGGGGAATTTTCTCATAAGGAGAGACTGAGTGTAATTTTTCTATAATGGGGAAAAAATAGACTTTCTACAATTGCCTGCTGGGATGCCTGAAGGTAAACTTTAAGGACAGGGATTCCTTTTATCCTAATACATTTCAATCTATCACAGAGTAAGTTGATAAGCGAAGATCTAAGTATGCCTCTTTCCACTGAACCACCCCGGGAAGTAATAAATTACAGCATATTATGTTCCCTATCAGTTCTACCCATCACAGGCTTGTCTTACAGAAGACGTGATAAAGAGAAACACCTTGGATAAGTAATGCAATTAACTGCTGCCATTTGAAAACTGAAAAATTACATGTGCTTATCCCAGCTGTTTAGCCATTTCTGAGTAAGAACAGTGTTTAATGACTTGCCAGTAGACTGTAGGACTACTTTCCAACAGACTTTGCTTCTTGCAGTGGTATAGGAAAGGTCAAAACCTTGCACCAGCTGCCAGTATGCCGGCTGCGCAGGGATGCCCAGGGGCAGGAATGGACCAGGAGAGCCCAGCTCCATCTCCTGCAGACGCCTTGGTGAGGGGCACGACAGCGATATCAGCTCCCTAACACTGGGACATCCCTTTGATGTAAGGTGCTCTTTTGGCTGGATAAGGCAGCACCCAAAGCCAGAAAGGCATGAAGTTGCCTGGCCACAATGACAGATATCCTCCATTAATGATAGATATTCCTACAGTTACTCTGTCATTTAAGCAATATATTGCAGTTTGGTATTTATCTTCAAGGGAGTTTTAGGTCCCAGTTTGTACTAAAGGGGCTATATGAAGAGCACTTATTTGAATGAAAAAATAGCTGTCTATAAAATGAGCCACTATTTGTAAGCGTGCAAAAGTAAGAGCCATCAGAGAAGGTGAGGTAGTCTTTCCTCCCACACAGAATTTAAGGCTGCACTATGCTACAAACCAAAGCCATATGCCTCTTCCTTTATATAAAAACACTTTGCATACATCCTCTGAGTTTTTTCAGGCCCTAATAAAGTGTTTTAAGGATAAGAACTGGCATAGCTCTGCTTATAACAAAGTCTTTAGACAGCACACAGAATCACCCTGTTCAGCATGGTCATCTGTGATATGTTAATGCAAAAATAAAAAAGAAGAGAAAAAACAACTTCAAAAGATTTATGCCCTTAGATTTCTTCATTTTCATTTCTCCTAATTTAGATTGGACATTACTGAAAGTGCTGCAGTGAAATCAATGGAAAAGAACTCTAAATTTTTAGCTGATAACTGAAGTAAACAGAGGGCTGTAGACAATTTTAAATAGATTTGAGATTATTTCTGTGAATTTTTCTATAGGGCATTTATATTGAGTATTTAAATAAATAGTACTTTAAGTGAGCACTTGCCAATTCAACAAGTTGGCCAACAATTAAAATGTACTTAAGAAAAGAAGTCTGTTTTCTTTGATTTTAATAACACATAGTAACATACTAAGGTTATTTAACATGATTTATTAGTGTAATCTATTCCATAAGCAAGCTGAGAGGTACTTGTCTGTCATAAAAGCTATTTAAAAAAAAATAATCTTGTTATCTCTTTGTGAACTCTTGTGACTATCACCACCTATATCTCTATACACATCTGTATGTATTTTGGAACACAGTACTGAGTAGCTTTAGATTATAGAATCAATTCCTCCATCTGACATTATGCCCTGTAAAGTTCCTTTCTAAAGCTTCATTATTTCTTAGACTGCTTTTCTAGACTTAATTTTGTAAACATTATTTTGCAGATGTAAGAGTTGGAAACTCTTGGAGTTACAATAAAAAAAAATTAAGTTTCCAACAGCTTTAACTCTGACTTAATATTTTCTTGCAGAGTCCTGTAGTCCCCAAACTTGAAGAAACGGCCTCTAAATATGCTATGGCTGGCTATGATGCTCAAAAATAGGAACTTCTGGGTTTTTTTCTTTTGTATCTGCAAATACATAAGAAGAAAACCATTTTAAACTGTATGTTGAATATATGAACAGGTATTTAAAAATTTATTATGTTATAAAATAACCTTATGCCAGAGAAAATATTTTATTAGGACTTTATGGTTTTATTTTAATTCTCTGAAGTTGATTTCCATGAGGCAAATCCTATCCTGAGATTCAATTAATTTAATTCCTAGCCAAGAATTCACTGAAACCAACAGATGTTCTTACTGAATAAAACCTGAATAGCAATTGAATAAAAGCTCCGGGAGGTATCCCAGTACTTATGAGGTCCCAGATCATCCTGTCACTTCCCAGCAGCTTTTAGCTCTGTGTACATCGTGCTTCTCTGAAGCTGGCCTGCTTTGCCATCAGCTGCTCTCGCCCGATGTCAGTGGAGGAAAGTGACTTGCACTAGTTTTTGAGTGAGAAAAACTGAAAGTCACCATTCTGCTCCCAGAGCTTAGAGATGGGGCAGGGCTGAGGACCAGGTAGGTCCCTGGGGCTGTGGGGAGCCCACGGGACGGTGGAGCAGCAGCCACAGCCCCACCTGAAGGCAGATAAAAAGGCAGTAAAACATATGTGTGACTCAACTAAATCTGAAGAGCAACTGTGTTTCTTCAAGAGTAAGGCAGGCGTGTTTAATAGCCACACTTGCTTTCTCAGGTATCACCTTTTGTTAATTAAAGAAATGCGTTATAATAGGACAGCTGTCATAGGTGATATAATTGCTATCACTTTGATATCTTAATTAAATTACACTGCAGGTTACAAGTCCTTCAGGACACCTTCAGTTAAGATGCTTGATGTTTGTCAGTCACCATCATGAACAAAATTTTGGTTTTTTTCACTAACACCTACAAATGCACAGCATTATTTACTGCGTCTAGGCTAGCAGGGCAAAGTCATGCACAGGCTGATGTAACTGCAACAGACAAACAGACTGAAAAGGCAGATTTCTGGAGGTTCTGAATGGCCTTTCTACAATAATGAAGCTCATCATCCTGCTGAAGCGCTTAGGGTAAGTTATGTAGTAATGGTGATCAAATTCTGATTTTGTACTGGGTAGCTCACGCTCGCCATTAAAAAGCATATTATATGCCAAAGATGGATTCTAAACTCAGTGTTTCTCATCCTGCTATTCACTCCTATTCCAGCTGAGGAGACCACTAGCCCACTTTCAGCTCACCTTGGGGTCTGAAAGACACAACTATGTTGAATACCTTGGGTCTGTGTAAAATGTTTATAGCTCAGTTACATTAACAATATTAATAATATAATGTTCTAAGCTAAACAGACAAAGGAAAAAAAGCTTTCTGCTGGGCTGTTGAATGTAATAATTATTCCTATTTGTTTACACATTGGTATTGCAGTAGCATGTCACTGAGAGCTCTGAGCCCACAGGCTGCTGAGGGGCATTGCCCTAACAGGGATGAAGGCAACCTCTGCCATGAGGCATTCCACATCTTGACAGCGTTTTGATACACCTGATTGTCAGTTTTATCATTTTGTTGATGGCCAGCTGCTCTTCTGTCACCACCATGACGCCATGCTGCCATGCAGTGTCTTAGAACAGCTCAGGTGTTTGCTTGTTGCTGTGCCTTGGAGAAGGGGATGCAGAACAGCCACATCTACACTCCTGAGTAAATCAGGAGAACTTCAGGAAGCAGTGCAAGGAATAGCAAGAAGGTTAGGCCTTGCATGTGTTTCGTTCTGTTACTCTGGCATTTGGGATGGACAGATCCTTCATGTGTCCCTCTTAACTCTCACTAAAGACTGTGGGAATCTTTGCAGGGATTTAAATTGAAGCAGATTTGCTCCAAGACACTGAATTACGTAAATAGCAGCAAGAGTCTATAAGATGAAATTCTCCCACAAGAAACGGTAGAAAAAAAATAATGAAGGGACACACTGCGTTCAATGGGGGATTTTGTGAGTAAAATCAATCTCTTAAAGATGAATAATTGTAAAGGTTAAAAGAATGACATTATTGCGGCAAGTGATGTACCCCTCCAGTCATCTCAGATGAGTACTTCTCTCCCACTGTGTTTTATTGTTTGGAATCATTTTATTACTGGACTTAACTTCATGTAAAATTAATTATTCCTTATTATATCTGCATTTTTTTAAAAAAACACCAATTATGAAGTATGACATTTAAAATAATTCACCAAGTGAGTTTAATTAAATTACGAATAGACAGAATGTTCTGCAAATAGAACTGCTGCTTTGAGAGCAGGCTGCAGCACACTGCCTGCGCGGCGTTAGCAGAACAGGCAGTAATGATGCATGTGTACGCTAGACTTTGGAAAGGAAACTTTTCTGAACTGGTGAAATACCAAGAATAATAATTAAATGTGAGAATGATCTTGTAAGAAAATATACCATGCATCCATAAAAGCAGCATCCTGGACTCCTTGGTGGTTTCATGCTTTATATTTTCAAAATACTTTTTTAAAGGGCAGCAGCAGAATAAGTCAAGTCAATGGTGAGATGGCTGCGTGAAGGACTTAACTTTGGTTTTGACTCTTTAGTAGAGCTGATGAGTAAGAAGGGCTGGGGAAGGCTTACTTAATTTTTGCAATGATCCAAGACAAACCAAATACTTGTAAGGACAATACAATTCTCTTCTACAGTTGCTTGTTTAGTTTTAGGGGTAACTTAGGTTTTTTTCTACTCTTACATGATGTAATGCAGAAGATAAATACAAAGCAGATTCTATGCTACTTCCCTAAACTACTTCAGAGCTTGAGGGGAGATCATCCTTAGCCTCCTGGGTGGTATCAATATGGCTGAATACATCCTCTAGAAAAACATACATTTACTCTTTAGTGGTGTGAAAATCTAGTTAAAAACTGGACTATATTTCTTATGTTTTCGTCTTTAATGAAATGTTATGGGAAATCAGTGTAAGTCAGGATAAAGTGGGAATAACTTTTGTGACTCCGTTAAAGCTACAGTAGACCAAAAAGTTAAGAAATTAAATCCTCAAACATGTATTAGGTTTTCCTGCAGTGTCTTTAATTAAAATCAATTTTCTCTGAAAAATGCATTAAGACTTCAGAAGCTGAAGATTTTGATACTCAAACATGTGTAAAGTGAATTATGGTTTGGTTTTCTGACCAATCATAACCGATGCTAGTATCACTATTGGGATTTTTACTGTGCCACAGAATGGTTAACTGCTTCAGAAGTGGAAGGTCTCAGGGACCGGGGAGCAGCACTTTTCACAGGAAGCATTGACTGACACATGCTGTTGCAAACCTTCGGGCCAGAGAATAAAACGTGAATTCTTTATTCACAGCTGAGAGCCTCTACTCCCCAAAGCAGCCTCCCTGGAGTCAACACAACTCTGACTGAGAACCAATTGTGTGGACCACATGTGATGTGGCATAAATGGGATCGGTGGCCAGAGCGCCTGCCCACAGGAATCCAGCCTCAGGAGCTGCAGTCCCTACTCCTGCACTTGTACAGGTAGGGCCTGGGGTGTGTGCTTGGCCAAGAAAGCGGGCTGAAAAGAAAGTCACTGCAGGGGGGAAAAACAAAAAAAGAGCACAACTAAATTTTGGGAAAACTTAGTGTTAACTGTTGGCAACACCGGATAAAACTGAAATAGAGAGGTGATAATGGTATGAAACAGGAAAGGAGGAGTGGGAAGAACTGAGGTCATCAGGAAAAAAAGGTGAAAAACCAATTGAATTTTTAAAAAGACAACTTCTTTTTGTTACTGTTTTCATCCTCAATGCTCAATAATTTCAGGTTGTTTCTCTTAATATAATAGCCAGGAAGCCTCAGCCAGGTCTTTCTTTCCTAAATGGTCAGGTGATACTGGAAGTCCTGCTGGTTCCTTTTGAGAATTGAGGATGGAGAAGATATGCTGTTAATGCATTCCTACTTATTTGCTATGAGTATGCAGGAGGCCCCCCCTACCAGGCATTATGAATGAACACCCAAAGGCAGTTTACTTCTTTGCTGGGCCAAGCACCTTTCCAAGCAAGTTCTGGCTAAAAATAGAAAGTACCTCCCCTTCTCCCTTTCAGGCCTCTTCCTGGCTTTCTCAGCATTTGGCTATAGTTCCTTTCCCTAGAACATGGTATCATAGCAAAATGTACTTGTACCAATCTCTCCTCATAACTGATCCTGAAAAAACATGCCAATAGCCACTATTTTAGTCCTGGTCCCAATTTCTTTATTCCAGGAGTTAAGGCCCTCAGAAGGGCAAATATTATAATCAGAAACAAAATGCACTGCATTTTACTCATCCTTAGTCCTATCACAGTGGATACGCTCATAGGGGAAAATCAGGGATTAACTACAACATAAAAATGCCCATCTATGCCAGTAACACTCTATCCTGTGTTAGTAACATTAGTGTAGGATCACACATTACTTCCAGAGGTTCCAGGAGTTCCCAGAGGTTTTGGCTCCTCATTCCTACCTTTTTTTTTTTCTTTTTTTTCTTAGGATGTGCTAACACAATCCAAATAGCATAACTACATTCATGCACATAAAATCACACCTTCATTTTGCTGTGTATGAGACGAAGAATTAAGTGTCCGATCTGAAGGCAGCAGCTGATCTACAATGAGGAATTTTGCACATGAAAGGAAAAGCATAAGAAAATAAAAGGTTACTGTCATAAGATGGGTAAAGAAAATGGGATGGAAAAGTGCTAGATTACAAAAAAGTGAATTACCATGAAGTCATTTTCCCTACTGCCTAATTTCCTCTCATTCCTCCATTTTAGTGAACATTACACTAAATGACAAAAGAAGTGGTAAAGACCAGGACAAGAACTTCTCATGCAGAACAGCCAGAAATGCAATCTTGTAAATACTCTTTTTTTCCCCTCCCTTCTTTTCCACAAAAGTCTAAAGATGCTCTTATAAAGAGTATATGTTTGTGAACCAGCAGCATCTCTTAATGGAACTTGACCATAATTTATTTTTATGGCTTGTGTGTTAAGTAATTATACATAACATGCCATTTTTAAACTAAATGCATGAGAATATGGAGAAGGATTGGGCAACTCTAGAGGGTAACTCTCCCACAGGGTTTGACAAGTAAGTCTACCTGCTGCCTCTAAAATATTTTTTTCAAATGAGAGAAAGATCTCACATTAGTTCAATATCAATTTACTTAATGGATGGACCAGTGTGTGGGCATGCACTAATCACTGCGTTAAGACAAGTATCACTGTACAGAATTTTGTTTGCTGGATGCAAAGGTTTATGGGCAGGTCAAAACTAATTTATGTTAATTATCTGTTTGGCATTATTGTGTCATGTCCATCATCACATCTAGTACCTTCTACCTGACAGTTTGTCCCAGCCTAACTGCTAAAAAAACAGGGTCCTCATATACTCAGGACCTCTAAACCTTTTCTGACTGGAACTGCTACTGGCTCCAGTAGGAAAACTTGCAGGAAACAAAGCTTCTGTTGGCGGTACTGCCATCTTGAATGCTTGCTAAGATCTTTTATCAAGCTCTAATGATTATTTTGAATTTTAAAGGAAACATTTTGGCTTTTTATTAACCTCCCAGTAGAAGTAACGAAAGAAAAGTGAATTACACAAACGAACAAAGACAACCCTCGTGTCTGTTTCAAAGTAGTCTTATACCTTAAGACCACACATAGTCTTGCACCTTATTCCCATTACTATTTAAGCACTATGTTGTAAAGCAATCTTGAAAAATATTTAAAGCAACTATGATTTCTATGATTTATTTGTTTTACCTTTTTTCTCTTCAGTACCTCATACCTTTGGTGTTGTAAACAGCTCTTTATGATCATGTGTTTGTTGTTTGAACAAAAAAGGTGACGAACAGGTCAGAAAGTAGGGAGAGTCTATCTGGTTAATTAACATATTTCAAGAGTGCTACAGGAGATAAAAGAAAATCTAATGGTTCATGTTTGCCTTTATCCTTCACCAGATCCAAGGATGTTCCCTAATCTGACTTACACTTGACTTTATTCTTGAATTCCTTTAAAGCTCATGTGCCTAAAAATACCTGTAAATCTCCCAGATACTAACTGGAACATTGTGCTTTTTTCCACAGGAAGCGTCATGTTCCCACTTCTGCCTCACACCAGCTATTTTCTAGGAGAAACATCAAGGAATTAATTGCGTTTGCCTGCAAGGCCTGGGTCACTCTATTGACAAATGATGAGATTCAAGGCATGGAAATTTGGATTTTTGCAAATTGCATGAAGGGTACAGCAAGGATTCAGGTGGGCTCATTTGTAAATCACTGCCTCATCTACACAAATCTGCCAACTGGTATTTTTCTGTATGCTTATTTCTTTTCTCTTACTGCAATTACGAGAGGTACGTCAGTGCCGAAGGCTACATTACTATCTCTAGACTCAGGCAATTTTAAATAAAGGTCAGTTTTATGCATTTTTTAATTTCTAGCTTGGTATTAATGCAGGCGCATGTTGTGGCTTCTCAGTGTGGCAGGTGTAGGTATCCTCACTTCTCAGTGGCCCTGCCCGGCCCCAGTATGTTTGCAAATGTTGAAGTCTAAAAGATGCTTTCCCCACAGAAACCACAAGGTAAATGTAACAAGTAATCAATCTTCTGAACAGCAATCAGGAAACCTCTTAACGAACATCCTACACAAACACAATAATTAATCTAAGCTATGACTTGAATAGCAATTAATATAATCAGCTTCAAATGGTGCGCCTACTGTACTCATTTTTTGGCTGTCACAGTTAGGATGTTATTTGCAATCTAAACATATTGGTTTGTTTTGAAGAATACTAATTTCAGGAGGAAAAGGCGACACAAATGTTTTATGCAGATCAGGTTGGTTGTTCCTATGTGTTCAGACTAAAGCAAAGTACAATATCAATGTCAAAGCAGAACAAAAAGGATATATACACTCAGAACCAAAAAAAAGCCCAAAGCACCAAGCCTAACACAAAACACCCAGCAAACCCAGTCCTCTAACCACAAAGCTTCAGACAAGGGATTGCGGTCTGTGAACATTAAGTGGCAGAAAAAGAGATGTGTTTGGGCACAGGTTCAATTTAGGCAGTCTAAACCTAGCTCTCCTTTATTAATTAGGAGGACATGTCATTTTGAAAACCACAGGCTGATCTTCAGCCAGTATAAATCAGCCTAGTGCCATTACACTCAGTCCTGCTGACGATAGGTAATGCGAATTTTTTGAGACAATACATCTCCTTCTCTGGATTAGTTAAGTAACACTTAAAAATTTTACCAAGTGAGTGAATTTTGAAAGTCTCATTCATTTCATATTAATGTTGGGCAGTAAAAGCAGGCAGGAAGGTTTCACTCCCCAGTGGGCAGGCTCGAGGCAGTTGTGCACAGTAATGTTTATATGGCAGCACTGCAGAGATGTTTTTAAATAGTAGCAAAAGTGTTTGCCCTAAGGATTAAAACAATGCACCTATCTTCCAGACACATTCTAACGATCTTTTCTTCTACACAGCCTTTCTTTTTACAAATCCTAACTACTAAAATTAATGTCAGAAATGCCTAAAGAAATGTGGCCAAAAATAAGCTTCTCCTTGGACAAATACAGGCAGCTCTTACTAACTTTCAGTATCAGATATATTTAAGGATGGAATTTACTTCATACCGTTTATTTATTTAGCTTGGCTGTCACTTCAAAATGATGGGGGGGAAAAAAAAGGAATTCCTTGTCTTTTCCCTGGTGGTAGCTCGAACTAGTTGAGATTGGGTGGGTGCTCCCTAAGGACTGTCAAGAAATGCTCATCATGACATTTTTCTAAAATGACACTGAAATTGTCTTGTGAGTCATTAGATCCATCACTTAAATTTAACTACGTGTTATGCACATTATACCAGGTACATGAAAAGGTCTGGCCAAAGGATGGAGAAGTGTGACAGGTAACCATTGAACAGTTACATGTCAAGAGGAAAATTGATTGTTAATAATAACCTTGCTTATTCATAAAGAAAGAGGATGAGAAGCAATGGAAAAAGAAGGGAGAAAAAAATCTGTAAAATGAATAGGGCTAGAGGGAGGAGTGGAATACAAGAACAGGAATGTGCTAACTGTGGTTCAAGAAGCACTCTAGCACAACTAATAAAACATAACATACATTTCATTGAAGATTTTTCCTCTTCAATAATTATTTTCTGCTCTTCTCTGCAGTGTCTCTACAGACAGGTCTTGTTTTCACTTCCTCTACCATTCACCAAAACACACCTATATTTTTCTTCTCCATATAGCGTGAAAGTAAAAAAATTATTTTCCTAATTTCTCAGCTGTTGAAAGAGCACCTGTTGACATTTCCATTTGCCAAAGAAGGAATCAGCAACTGCCAAATTCTATTTTTTTTACGTCCTGCATTCCACAGAAAATGCAATGTCTAGAAAGCAAGCCTCCTCCTCCTTCCCTCTGTCTGCCCGTCCCCATCTCACAATGCCTGGCCGTTTCCTTTGGGTTTCCTTGTGGCCGCTCTTATCTGTTAGTTCCAGCCATAGGAGTTCCTCCTGAGTCCTGGGGCACAGTTCATGTCCAGGTGCCAGTGCCCCGGGGAGGCCAGCAGCTGCACTGTCCTCAGCCAGCCCCCGGGATCTTCTCCTCCGCGCTCGGAGGCATACGGCAGGCAGATGGGCTCTCAGATGGTGACGGGGACAGCAAGGCACAGGATGTGCAGAAGCGTCCCTTGTAGAGAAGTGAACGGGAACAGACTGTGAGAAGGGGGGTCAGGCAGTTTCCAGCCGTGCTTTGAAGAGGACAGAAATTGTAGCTTGTGAAGGAGTTTGAGATTTCAAAGCCTGGGCTCCGTGCTGGACATCAAACTGAACATTTTAGAATTTTACTTAAAAGAAAATTTCCACCAATAATATTTTCTGAATCTAGCACAGCAGTTGTTGAAAACTTGGACACAAAACACTTCAACTTTTTTTTTGGGGGGGAGGAAGATTTAAAAAAAAAAAAAAAAGGGGGGATTTACAGAAACAAGGAATGGCAGCATGAGGCAGACCACGACTTTTGGTTGTGAGATTTTCATAGTTATGGCAAAATCAATCCGACTTTTTATTTCAATAGATAACTTCTATTAAAAAAAAACCCAACCAAACAGATCTACAGACTATCTCTAACCAGTTCAGTTGCTATGGTATAAATGAATAGATTAAATATGTTAAGGGTATCCCTGCTGAAATGTAAAATGCAAGTGCTGAGAAGCTAGCCAAGAGGTATGAAAGCATACCAGCTGGGCTGGGACGGGAAAGGAGCAAGGTCAGGAACTCTGAAAAGAATGAGGATCAATACAGAAGTCTTGAGAGGAATGAATCTGAGTCCTATGGAGAAATAGAAAACTACCTTAGGTGAACCGTCAGAAGCAGCTGCCAGTTCTAAAAATAATAGTGCTTGCACTTTTGCTCAACTTTCTTTTTCTTTCTCTTTTTCTTATTTTTTTTTGCTTCTCATTTCCTTTCCTTCTCTGCTTTCCCTTGATTGATAACAGAAAAAAATTGGTGTTTTCTTTTTTTTTGCCCCTATGTGCTATTGCAAAACTGCTGAAATCTGGCAGAGCAAAAAGGCTAGAAAAATAAAAGATTAAAAATGTTAAAGTATATTCAGCAGCCAGGAAGCTGACCCAAAACTTCAGGTAACAAGTTCATGCAGATGTCAGCTTAAAGTTCAGATGGATCAACATTTCAAGTGAATTTTCTGCAGGGTTTTTAGAGAGAAAGGTAAGAAAGAAGGCAATAAATCTGGAAAGCAGCTTTCAACCTTCCTTTGGGCATGCAGTCTGCTCTGCAGCTCAGCTTAGCTGGAAGAGATATTCAAATGGTCTAGATTTTTTCTTTCTGCAACTTTCTCAATTAGAAATGGTTTATTAATTAAGGAAAATTAGTGAGAAACCCCACCAATTAATGGTCTTCCCCTCTGAAGAATGGATTGCTTTCCCTAGACTGGGCACCAGGGAAGAGCTCCAGCATCAATCCTGGGCTAGGTGCGATGTGCAGAAGGAAGGAGAGGAAGCACAAAGCTCTCATCCCCTGTTCTCCCATCTCTCTGCCCTTCCTTTGAAGCTCAAATTTTGTCTAAATGATTCAGTAACCCTTACCATGGTGAGGCCTGGATCACTGGGACCATTAGCAGTTTCTGAAAAATACTGTTGATAGAGAAAATGAAAGCAAACCTGTACTAAGTCTGCTGAAGCCACTGATGTTAGTCTGGATTTAAGTTGTGCAAATCAGAGCAGAGCATGGACCTGAACACCCAGAGAATAGTAATTACTGTACAAAAGGCAGCGTCATGGAAAACTAAGATCTATAAAGTCTCTTCATTCAAATCTTTAGCTCTAAGGAATCTTTGTATTTTCAACTTAGTTACAGCTATGATGTGCAATGAGATATGATGCATGCTAAAGACCACAGCTATCAATTAGTAATAGCCAGGAATGAAAGATGAATATCTAATGTATGACTGATATGGTCTCCACTGAGAATGGCTGGGTATTTTAAGTGCATGCCTGCCTTTCTGGGGAAGACACAGCGAGCTGCTTGATGCCCACAGCAGTTGGCACTGAACAGTTGGCAGCTTCCTCATCTCCCTCTCAGGAGAGCACCCGCTTTACACCAGGGTTTGGTTTCATGTTTAAATCTCTCACAGAACCTGCCACGGAGAATGACACTGATGGTCGGGAAGAGACGTTCAGCAAAGGCACCCATGTCAGACGTGCTGAGAAAGAAATGTTGCCTGTGCGGTTTAAGTGACTGCTCAGAAATAGGTTAAAACTCTTGCGGTACGGTCACCTGTGGATTCGGTGGGGCCTGGGGAGCTGTACACACACGTGCACAGACTCAGGCTCCCACTCCGCTGGCAGGGCAGGAGGAGCCTGGCCCCACAGCCCATCCCCAGCCCTGGTACAGAAGTGCAAGGTGGCAGGGGCTCAGCGAGTGGGGCCGCTCTCCGCCCTCCCTTTCTTACCAAGCACCTCTGTTCAGAGATAAAATTACATCCAAGGGGGCTTGATGCTTTGAACATGTGAATGCAAGTGTGTATCCTAGATCTGTTAATAATCTAAACCTTCAGGTACGTAGATACCCTTTTAAACGAATAGTGCACGTAGTGTTTAGACACCTGAAATGGAGACCAGCGCAGCTTTTCTATTAGAGAAGTTGTTTTTGATAAACACTTCCTTACAAAAAGCCAAAAGCCAGCAAGATTGCATAACAGCAACTAACACATGCAGTACAAATATATCTATTATTTACTAGCCACCTAAGGCTCTATCAGCACCAGCGGTGAAACAGGCTGAATCTTATCAGTAAAACTGCTTTGACACCCAGCTGCTTTTCTCACAGATAAAGTTTTCCCGGATTCTGCCAGGCTTTGCAATGAGAACTGGAGAAACGTGCAGGACGGCATACAAACTCTCCACAAACAAGCACACAGAAGCAGCCTGTGCTAATCATTGGAGTTGCTGGCACACTCTTAACCTTCTCATCAACAGCTGTGAAAATATTCTTTTTTCAGATCTGAAAAAAAAAAAAAGAACCAGAGTTTTCTTTTTTCCTCTAATAGTTCCAGCAACAGTAATATGACCTTTTGGAGAATGGCACAGAAAATGGGAGAGATAATGGGTCCTTTGAAACAATGAATCAATGGGGGGAATGGAAACAGAATTTGCCAGCGAAAAATTCTCTTACTTAATCTATCACCCAGGCAAAATTTGTGCCTGCTGTGCTAGGGAATAAGTTGGCTCTCATTCCGGGGTAGGAGCGTGGCAGTAGTGCCTACTGCAGTCTTTAATGGGGATGCACAACTTGGGATATTTTGAGCTCGCCAATTTACATAAGCAAAGACCTAATCCTGTGCACGCAGGGCTCTGGAGCAATGGACAAAGCAGGGAAGCAAAAGAAGGAATCACCTAACTCCCACAGCTCCTGCGTGGAAAAGAAATATATGGGAGGTAAACCAGCTGTGTATGCCACCAACCAAGCGTCTGGCATGGCGGGCTTGCTGGGGCACTGCCACCCGACTTTTCTGCTTGCTGGTCAGGTTAGAGACCCTGTGGGTCATGAAGAACACAACAGGCGCTTGCTGTGAAGAAAGTCTGTGCCTGTGTTTCTCTCTGACAGTCTAACACACCTTTTGAGAGATGTTTTGGAAACTGTGTATCACGCAGTTGAGGATTTTTAAGCAGGGGTTGTGGAATTTGCTGGCAGTGAACAGGAACACCAAAGGTAAACAGAGCTGGATTAATGTAGAGTGTCTTGGACTACAGATATTAGTCATACAACATCACCAAAACCTTAAGAGTTAAGCTTGTAAAATACCTAAACATTACAGGTACAAAGCATTAATAGCAAATTGGAAAGCATTATTTGAGTGATGGAACAATCTAAGCCTCAACAAGAGGGATGTAGCAAACACAAATCTTGGTGGAGCATCAACTCCAAAACCATTGCTCCACCTGTCCCTCCTGAGCTTAGAACAAAACACCGCCAGAATCTGTCTTCACCCAGCCAAGCAGAGGCAACCCCACCACCAGGTTTGATGTTCCTGTTATCCTTTGGGCATAAAGGGGCTATTCCTATCACCCTTTTGTTACTGAGACTGTTTGGGAAAGAAGTTTTATTAAGATGTAGGTGCATCATGTATCAAAGGCTCCATTAAAGCACTTTGTCCTACACCTGGTGTGACTTATCATCTTAATCTACAGATGAATGCAGCTGAGAGCATCCTACTTAATGTTTCACCATACACAAAAGAGATCCCCAGTCCCCCGGGAACCTTGCATTTCATTTCACTGTAGCCCAGATCACTTTTTTTTTTCTTGAATGGATGCAATCTCCATACAACAAATCATGGTTACTCTTATTTGCAATTTCTAATTTTCTGCTGGGAATTGTTAAGAGTGAAGTGTTACTACGTCAGACATGGTATGGATCCATTTAGCACTGCAGAGACAGAGCTGCAAAGCAACCATGACAAACCCACCAAAGGCACCTGTAATGGGGAGATGGGGAAATACTGTGCAGTTTGCTGAAGGCAGTTTGCAATCTAGCAAGAACCGTGAAAAAAAGAAATTTCCAGGCACCTAATGATGCTGCAATTCAGTAGTGAGATTGAAACCAGAAGTCTCAGGAAATCTTAACTAATGAAAAGCGTGGTATTACCTGACCCTATCATCTTCTGAATTGCTGACTTCTCTCTGTAAGGATTATATTCTACCTGGTGAGGTTTCTGTTTTGTTTGGGGTTTTTTTGTTTGGTGGTTTGTTTTTTTTTTTGGTCACAGCCATTCAATCACTCATAAGGAATAAAACATATTAATTACAAAATTCATATTCATTAGAAAATGCACAAAGCCAGGAAGTATGTTTTTGTTTGTGAAATGCATATATTTAACTTTTTCTCTTGATTTCTGTAAGCAACTACAGTGTGGTATTACTGTAATATCTGCAAGATAATTAAGTCTAAATATAAAGCTCAAGAAGAACCAGTAAGTAAATATGGGGAAAAATATTTGTTTTAGGAAAAGGTCTGGTGAGGTTTCAAATCATTCCATGCCACACCTATTAAATATAGTCAATATATGTGTACATAAATATAGCCAATAAATGGGTACATAAATATATGTCCCCGTTTATCAAATACAATGTATTTTAATCAAGAAGATTAGCACAATAATAAAGAATTAATATTGTTTTCCAATTTCAATTTAAAAAGATGCATCTGCTAAAAATTACTAGAGCCCACACTGATATAAAGTTTTCTGTACTGTCTTATAGCTGTCATCTTTCAGCAAAGCCAGAGTCCTTTGGGAATCAGAAATACTTCATGCTTTTAAAATCTTTATGAATCCACTATGAAAAGAAATCATAGCACAGCAGTACGCTTAGAAAAAAATCTCAAAACTAGTACTCTTTTTAAATGCTAACAAAATTTATAATACACAGTAATAAAATTCAGATTCGGTGCACTTTTTTTTTCGGTCCTTATGGTGACATTATTAAACAAATAAGTAAAACACCTCTCAGATTTATCTGTGCTTGGTTATTTCAGTCAGTTTTAGCCAATTAATGCTGAAGATAAAATCCTCAAATTACTACCTGTATAAAATGAAAATATTAGAGGATTTTTTTCCCCCTTTCATCATCTATACATAGGACAGTACTTTGGATACAGTTCATTTCACTGCTGCCATTACAAGTCTGCCCGCCTATTAGTCAGGCTGTTCCTCTTGTGCGGGGTGTCAGAAACAAACATGAAGGAAATAAATACATAGGAAAAAAACCTCTTTACAGTTAAAGTCATGGAAATTGCTGGGAGGATTAGCCATGCACCATAGCTGAAACCATTTTTCCCTTTTTAAAAGATTATGTTTCAATTTGATACTGTCACTTCAAAACAAACAAAGCAAGCTAATGTTTTCTTGAAGAAAACACTGATTTCTTAAAAGACTAGCCTTAAAGTTCATTTAGATGTTGCTTTTTCAGAACTGGAATAATTCATAGCAGAGAGATAATGTGTTGAAAGGTGCATGGTTTGTTAGCAGTAAATAGTGGTAAATACAATCCCGCTCTCCCAGCTCTGCCATTTATATAGCGGAGCTGGCTGGGCTGCCAGCCCTTCTGTCCAAGAACACATTAGCAATTCATCAAAAGAGCAAATGTCATTATACACGGGAAGCCCAGGGAATTATCTTGCATTTGATTTCCAGCTCTGATAGCATTATTATTAATTTAAATATTCTCCAGCATAACATGCGCTAGACACAAAAGATCATTGTATTTTTGAACTGCCAATCACAGTAATCCTGAGTTGCCCAAATACTGATGGCTTTAATAAAATTGAATATACAAGTTCCTTAGGTCAGGTTT
The DNA here is from genome assembly GCF_001431845.1 of Calidris pugnax. Classification (NCBI taxonomy): domain Eukaryota; kingdom Metazoa; phylum Chordata; class Aves; order Charadriiformes; family Scolopacidae; genus Calidris; species Calidris pugnax. The sequence goes on from NW_015090852.1 coordinate 8,977,962, forward strand.
CTAGCCTGTTAACTAATGAACTTCATCAGAAGCTCCCAGACTAGAGAGTAGTTTCTGAAATAGCTAAGAATGCAAACCTAAAATACCTGCATCAGTTACACTGTACACCAAAAAATCCAGGAATCCTTTACTGCAAAGATCTGTTTCAGGTAAAAGTAGTGAAAACGACAAAGGAAACAATGTTGCTCAAGTAAATAATAACAGAGTGAGGTCAGCACAGAGAGGTCTTGCACAATCCCAGCTCAGCCTCCCCAAGGGAGTGAGACCGGGCCTCCCTGGGAGCGCAAACTGCTACTGCCTCCATTAAAAACCTCCATCTTAGGAGGAAAAACAAGAGAAGATCAACCAGGTACAGAAGAAACGTGACAATTTTGTCTTAAAGTGTAAAGGCGTTTCACTGTATTCCTTAAAAAAAGCAACTTTGTGCTTAAAGTGCAGAACTATCTGTCTGCAGCACTGGGTGTGTGACTGGAAGTTGCCCAGGCACTGGGGCTCCTGGGCCAAGGGAAAGAAGTTCCTCAGGAGATCCCTGATGGGCACCATGCAACTCAGACCCCACCTGACGTGACCTGTGGTGGAGGGTGCTGGCGGCACACAGCCATGCACTAGTGTTACTGTTGATATGAATGATCCAGGAAAAGGAGCAAATTGCAAGTGCACGGAAGGGGCATCCCAAGCTGCCTCAGGAAGCTTACGGTGTTGCAGAAAACAAGGACTTATGGATAGCCTTTGGTCCTCCTGAAAAATAAACAATGTAAGTCATTGCCTGAATGTGAAAGAGACTTGGCAGGGCACTGGGCCACAAAACAGTTTTGACAGTGGTTAGCAAGATGTCCAGAAGAAAGATGGGGAGTTGTTTCTGCAGCTAGTGAGACACTATATTCTGCCATGGGTGAGACAGGCAGGGCTACGGCTTGAGGCAATTTAAGCCTGCGTATGGATTTAAATCAGCACAGCTGCTGGAGGAGCTGGGGAAAGGAAACAAAAAGATCTCACAGCTCCATGTGGGCACATCTGAGAGGGGCTGCTGGGGTGTTCCTACAAGGCCGAGATAAAACGACGAGTGAGGGTGAGAACTTGATATCAGAAAGCATAAGTTTACTATTCCGTGGGTTAGTTTGTTCATAATTAGTACTGGATACAGAGAACTGATGCTGAAGGACTTTGAGCCCTCTTTGTGTGAATGCCAAAACAACAAGCAAACAAAAAAAGCCCAGAGAAGCAGCTTTTTTTTGTATAAATGCACTCATCCAAAACCAGCAGATATGAGATGTTGCTGGAGTCAGACACTAAGACAGTTTCAGCTCATGAAGGGCTTTGACATCTACTCCCCAGTGACTCTAGCTGGAGGGGTGTAAGTCACCGTCCCTCCCTGGAGGTCAGTGACCCACAGCAGAGCTGGCAGACTAGACCGGCTGCTCGCTTCAGTGCAAAACTCATCAGTTTAGCTGACCACCCTGGTGGCTGCGGTCTAAGCTAAACCAGGAGACCTTAGGTAGAAGCAGTGGGGGAGTCCCCTCTGTGGCCTCTGCCAAGGGGAATGGGCAATAACCACAGTGAGGATGGGGAGGGGGAGACAGCAGCAAAGGACGTACTAACTTGAACCATATTGCTACCACAGACAGGCCTCTGCTTTGTTTATAACCATATCCTAATGGTTATAAACATTATAAACAAAAATGTTGTCTGCTTCCTACTAACCTTCTTACTGTGTGAGAAAATAGCTAATTACTGAGCTTCTTGCTGTGGGAGAAAATAGTCACTGAGCTGATAGTGATAAGGATGGGATAACAAGAAGAAGTTAATCACTTCAAGGTTCTGTTGTATGTCAAAGTATGTACTCCTATACCAATTAGGACAGAACTGTGGCTACTACAAGGAACATCCTTATCATCCTCAAGAAGCTGGCAAACTTATAGTGAACTTCTACTGTCCTGAGATGACCTTAAAAAGTTAAGTTGAGGAAGGGTATCCTTAACCAACCAACCACCAATGATGTCACACCTGTGCAGAAGTGTTTTGCCAATGCTGCAAAATTTAATACGCATATGCAAAAAGGCTATTTGGTCATCCTAATGAATATGTCAGCCTAGGTGGAGATACATATTAGGTAGGTGGAATAACGAGAATCTTTTGTGTATAAATAAGGGGTGAATATCCCTGGTAAGTTGTGCCAGATTTGTGGATTTCTACCTAGCAACTTACGTCAAATAAAGCAATACCTCCTCTCTAAACTACTTCTGGTTTTGAGAGCTTTTGTTCCAGGTAGCAAAGTGGTGAAAACATCGAGGTTCTAAAGACACTTGAAACTTCAGGTTGTGGAGAACCTGAAAAACTCCAGAGGCGGTGGCCAGTAGGAAAGACAATAGCAACAAATACTCCAACTTTACCACCTCTCTTCCAGATGCTGTACTAGATCGACTTTCACTTTATTGAAATGTTTGTCTGGCTTCAGTCTCCATTCCTGGAAGTGATGGAGTCTATCTCACCTTTATCAGCAACAAAGGAGGCCTGTGGTCCCAAGAGAAGATAAGATAGGACATCTACAGAACTGCAGACTACTGCATGTTTTCCAGTCCCTGCCGGCATAGCTCAGCTTTGTTAGATTTAGCCATAGACAGGTTACAATTATTATGTTTTCTTTTATTCTCACTTGCTGAATTGCAGTGGAAAAGTTTAGTTAATTGGAATTAACTTGTTTCTGCTGCACTGGTAATTACATACATAACTGCCTACATGCTATATAAAAATTCAGTGATCCCACACCTAGAAAAACACATGTATGTGGGCTAGGGAAAGAGTGGGCTGAGGACAGGTACAAATAGCATGGTTTAGCTAGCTCGTCTGAATGTTAAGCTTCAGTGTGTTATTCTAAGATACCTATTTACTTATGGGTTTGGATTCTTACCATAAAAAATACATACTTTTTTAAAAAATTAAAGTATTCTCTACTGAGAAAGCATGAAAAACCCCTCTCCAGATATCTAAGGATGACAGTGGTGGATTGCACTGCTAGATTTATTTCTTGAAGTTCTATCCACCTACATCTTTCTCAGGTGCTACCATTCTGCTCCTAGTTTCACATTTTTAAGGGAGCACTATCCTTTTAAAAGATGCATTCTTCAAATCCTATGTAATCTCAACACTAGACTGTTACTTCTAAAAGCATAAGTCTAAAAATGTAGTGCACAAATATATTTTTCATTATATAAAAACACAATACTGATGGAACGCTCCATTTCTAAATAACTAAATTATGAGTATCCTAACATGCGTTTTTAACTCAATTTTTTAGGCTCTCTTCTTTTGAGAACCATGAGGCAAGCTCTTCTCGCTATGGACCCAGCTTTCAGTAATGAGGTGATAATCATGTGTGGATGATTCTTCTGTTTGAAATTCTCCACAAATTTACCCAATTAAGGTCAGTAATGGTGATTGTTAACTAAAGGCTTAAGTGAGCATGTCAAGGTTGGTTTGTGGGTGTTACCAAGGGTTTGGAAGGCTGCGATGGCTTCTGGTCATTTCTGAGCAAGGTAAGTTTTCAATGACTTGAATAGGACTTGGGTAGTTTTTAATCTTTTAGGATTGTGTGAATATTAATTTAAGGATAGCCAGTGTGTTTATTTCTAGCCCTTTGGCTACCTGTAGAAATTGTTGTATGCTAACCTCTGCTCTGTGTGTTGGTCTATGTTCTTGCTGGAAGTGCTCTCAGCAAGTGGGGACGTGGGAGGTCAGTGGAGTAAGCTGGTAGGGGAGAGACTGCTTGTTTGATGTTCTGTCACTGCTGGAGCTGGTACTAATGCTATGGGTCTGATCCAGATACCCTCAGTGGAAGTGCTTTGGCTGAGTTTACGTGGTAGTGCTGGTTCTCAAGCTCTTGAAGTTGAAGGACTGTGAGGTTGTGTGCTGTGTCCCCTTAGCTCACCAGGGAAGGCTGCAGCACAATGTGAGGCACCAAGTCAAAGAGCAAGCTTGGTGTGCAGGGCAGCTGCGGCAACACTGCCCAAAGTGCTAGAGTACTCACAGTCAGAATTGCTCTTCGGATCTAAAATTTCATAAGTACCATGGAAGAAAAAGGGCTTCTAGCAATACCTGTTTTAATAATTGGTAATGAGACACTGAAAAATAAGTTCAAGTAATAAAGGACTCTATATTAGTCAAAAGTTACTCCACTGCATGGAGGAATAGTAAGGGACTGCACTTGACATCAGATGCTCTAAAAGTACCTGGCTGCTGTACCAACTGTTTTCCAAGATGTTACAAGCACACATCTCTTCAAGTAAGCGATGTAAAAATATCAATTGCTAAAACTTTCTCAGAAAACCTTCTTCCTAGATAAATTTGAGAGCATCCATATTGTATTTCACTTTTTCAACTATTTTCTAAGTATCTCTGCTTAAGCTTTGAGGTGTTCAGTGCCTACTAAACCATTTTTGAAATATTTTCAAAAATATTGATATTGTTTCAAATATTTGAAGAACCAAGGCCCTTTCAAGTTAATAAAAGAACCACAGAGACAGCACAATGCATATGGAGCAGAAACTTTAACAGAGGAAAAAAAAATATTATTAGGATGCAAAACGAATAGGCTAGAAACACTGGAAATATTGAAATGCCACTCCATAAATCACTGATGTACCCTCTCTTAAAATATACTTTTGCTTATTTCACCTGCCGTAGGACATAGTAGAAATAGAAAAGACTCAAAATCAGGTGATGGAAATTACTAGATGTCTGGGCTGACTCCTCCAGGAAGAAGAAATGAGAGTTTGGTTGTGTTTGGGGAGAAATACAACAGTGTAGTATGACTTGCACAAATGTAGTAAATGAAGTGCTCTACTTATTCTTTTACATAATGAAATGAGACCAATCAGAAAGGTAACACATTTAAAATGTATTACTGATGGAACTTACTCCTACGATGTTTAACTGAAAGCCTGAGCATTGCAAGAACTATGACAAATGTGAAGTAGAAATGGAAGGGAGCACCACTTAGGTCAAGGCAGATTCTGGATTTATGCTGGTTGTTGCAGCAGGCAAAATTTAGTACTGAAAGAGTACAAAACAGCTATTTAAAACTTGAAAAGAAAAAAAAGTAACAACTCTGTTTCAAAAATCGTTTTCAACTCTCAAAAGGTCAAATTTGGCCCCAGAACAGCAGGTACAAAGTACACACAAGCTGAATTTGGTTCTAGAAGTGTATGACTTTATCTTTCATCTCCAAGGTTTTACTGACTTATATTAATTTTTTTTTAAAGCTTGAACTGAGTTGTTATTCTCAGCACAGTTCCATATGCTTTAATGTGACTATCATATTTTATTTGTGCATTTTAGTCAAATGCATTAGTCATGTATCAGAGATGACCTTGTAAGGGGTAGCTTTGAAAGTAGGAGAATATTACAATATTATGAAAGGAAATCTCATTAAAATGATATGAAGTTAATAAAGATGGAGCATTAAGTAAAAACCAAGAAAAACATATGCTCAGGGAGGGCACTAACTCTAAATGGAAGTATGCAGTGAATACGGTCATCCTGACACAAACATTCTGAATTATTTTTGCTGCAAGTATGCCCATTGCTAAGGGCATTTGCAACTGAATACAGTTAGCATGTTCCACGTTGTCAAATACAGAGCAATCTATTTTATACTGACTCCTTTTATTGCACTATTAAAAAAAAAAAACCAAAATAATCCATTAGGAACTATTTAATCAATAGCGATTGCAAAATGCAAAACAACCGAAGTAGGAAATAAAATAAGAAATTACTAATTGCCTTTCCTAACTAAGAAAGCATGGCAGGCTTGGTTATCCATTTACATCATTGCTACAGGATTGCAAGAGACACAAAAAACCCACTAAAATGCAGAAAAGGCACAACTTGCTACACAATGCAGGCTCTAGCCCACCCTCTTGAATGTGGGATGGAGCCCTCCTCTTCCATGGACCCTGCAGGAGGGGCAATGGCATCACTGCTTTGCTCCAGGAGCACAACAGGCTTATTGTCACCTCCTCATAAGGTGATATAACCAGGTTGGCCCTGCCCTCAGTACCAAAGATGTGCTCTGCCATGTGTCAGCCCAGAGAGCACCGTGGATGCTGCAGGTGCCTGTTCCTCCCCTAGCCATAGCCTTGTATGCGTACAATACACAGCAGAGATATGGAGGTTGTGCTTATGGTACTGAAAGCCCAAAGAGAAGAGCGAAGAGACATATTTATATCCACTGTCAATGCAGAGAAGGAAAATGTGCTATATTCTGGCTCCTAGCTTGTGCTAAAAACTCAGAAAATGCCATCATTACAGCTTGATGCACAATATTGCCTAAGGATGCAATCATGGCAATTTGCACATCCTCAGGAAAACTAGTGATTATTATGGCCAGAAGACAAACTCCTGACAAAACAGAAACAGAATTGAAAAAAAAAAAAAAACCCATAACATAAACACCACCAACACATATGAATCTGATTAAATGCTTCCCTCACTGCAAACTGAGCTTTACATGCAGAAGCTGTGCCATGCCTCGAATAAACACTCAAGCTATTTAACCCACATATGGTTAAACTGAAAATTGCATTATACCCTTTTTAGACTAAATTATGGACAGACCTTGGCATAGGAAGCCTGACTCTGGAAATGTGCCGACTGCATGTCACTGCCTCCTCGCAGCAATGATGTGATTTCGATTAGCGCGCCATGGTTAGAGGGGGATGCTGATTGTAAAGAGCAATCCCATCACCTGACAATAGCTCCGTGATGAAATCTCTTACACAGATTAAAGAGGGAAGGACAATAACTCATCAGAAAAAGCAGAACTGTCTGCTTAATTACTTGAAAAATGTCTCAGCCACTACCTTTTATGACACCTGGCGGGTATAAACATGTCCACAGTTTTAATTAATTTTACCTCGTCTTTCATTGCACCTGTATAGCCTGGAGAAATGGAATTCTAATGAAATTACAATCAAGCATTTCTACCAGAGTTTGAAACACACCTTGGCAATAACCAGAAAATGAGGCATTTCCATGGGTTTAATTAGGGAGAGAGAATATACTTGGAAAAATACTTCCCTATGATTATAATTATTCCAAATCAAGCCACAGTGTAAACTCCCTTCTCTTAATTCATGTAACGCTGCTTTTCGGTGTCCATTTTAATTTGAAAAGATAATGGAGCAGGCTTTTCCCTGTGGCAAAGTGCAGTTAGGGTGAAAATCCCTCTCTTGGCATATTCAAAGCAGCAACAGCATAAGCTCGTACCTTTGACCTTGCAGTCCTGCAACTCTCACTTAAAATTGATGAGCGAGACCCTTGAATTTATTCTGCTGAAAACAACACTTTTTTATAAAGATGTTTATAAACACACCACTAATTGTCCGGCATCCTAAAGTGCTATCTCTGCAGAAAAACAAAGGGAGCAGAGGTCTTTCTCACCTCTTTGTTTGTTTGTTTGTTTGGTTTGGTTTTTTTTGCTTGGACAGGGGAGGGAAACAGGCTTGCTTGTATTCTTTGGGATGCTAGGTAGGAGTTGCCATCTTGTCAAACAGCCTGAGCTTGTGCTGAAGCTTAAGAAAAAGGCACCCATGTCTGTTCCCTCTTCCACATCGCTCTAGAGAAGAGTCATGCTCACGCTGGTCTAAAGCAGATAAAATGGAGATAAAACCCCCAATACAAATTTTAGATAGAAATCCAATGTTCTGTAATGCTTGCAATAGTCAATCACTACATGTAACCCTTCTGCAGCTGAAATCTCTTTCAATCCTTTCGTGTATTAGCCTGTGAAGTGGCACCAGCCACTATTTCTAGTGTTCCACAGCACTGCTGATGAATACAGCAGAGATCCCTGGCTTTGCTAATGCTGACCAGAACATTTTCCATGGGCCTCAGCTGTAAAAACATGAACCTTCTGAGCTGGTGAGGAATGTTTGGAAACTAGCTACGAAATTTTACTTCTCTGTCATTATATCTCTTGTTCTGTGGACAGATACTGCGTAGTAAATACAGCTCTAGTCTGTCATAAACTCATTGACTGTTAATGTTTAGCAAGTTTATACAGGCATTTTAGATTGGTCTTATTTTATGCAATCAAACACATTACACTTGTTTTAATTTTTTGCTTCAGAGGCTTAACATCTGGAAGCCACAGAATTAACAACTCGCTGAAAATATCATCCCAAGTATATAAAATATTTTTAAAGATAATATCATAACCTGGCCATTCAGGAGGGAAAAAAAAAATCAATAAAATCATGGTAGTTAAATGTAAAGTACCACACCAAGAATTTGCAAGGTTTTTGTAACCATTTTTAGGAGCATTTTGTATTCTGTGTCTTCCCTATCCAGGTTTCCTGTGTTTATCAATTAGCATCACTGGAAATTGCTCAAACATTCTCCTGCATATAAAATTATTTATCATAAATACACTGAATGGTTTAGGCTGGTGATGGAAAATGAGGAGCCCGTACCAATGCAGTCTGGGAATGCCAAATGACTCCAAGACAGGCATGTCTTGGAATGACTAGCATATGCTTTGAAAAGTAGGCATCTGAAACCCTCATATGTTTAATTGCCCTGAATAAAGCCATGGAAAATCTGCCGTGCTGAGGCAAGAGAAATCACAATATGCTTCTTATCAGAAATACAGCAAAACAACAGATCCAAAAAATGCAGCTCTTAGAGTATGTGACTCCTCCCAGTACACGTCATCACTGACCAGACATTTTTTTATCATGACAAAACACTGTTCCCCAACAAGGTGGAAGACAAAGTAGAACTTGACCCTCAGTTTTAAGCACAAGATACTGGCTGAGGAAAAATGGTTGCTGTAGGGAATTAACAGCAATAGGAGGGAGGCTGCAAGTGACAGGAATTGAGAACTGTGAGCCAAAAGCAGGACTGCAAGCAAAGAAGGAAAACCAGAATTGCAGGAAAGATTCTGCAAAGAGTGACTGAAAGCAAGCAGGATCTGCTGTACCTCCTGCCTGGCAGGTGGATTAATTTGGGAAGTCACACTTAGGCTAAATATGTTTACACTGTGTTTAGTTGCACAGAGCAGAGATCTGAGCTAGCTATAAATCTGTTGTGTAGATGTTCCAGCAATAGCTACAAACCAAATAGCTTGGGTAGCAGCAGCAGTCTAGCTTTGGCAGTGCAGTGCTCATCATGGGCTAATTGACCTTGCTGAGAGTGCATTGGCTCTGCCAGATGATTTATGGCTTCCACACTACATCACTATTGTATCTCTATGATACGGTCTTTCCTATCCATCTTCCCAGTTAAACTCTCATTCAGGCTCTCACGATACCATGTCTTGATTACAGCAACAACCTTTTTTCAGGCCTTGACAAATGCAATCTTGCCCTGTTGATAACCATCCAGAACGCTGCTGCAAAGATCATTTTTCTACCTCATTGCTTCGGTCACTGTGTGCTCCCATCACACTCCAGCACCAGCTCCCCCTTCTCATCAACCATCAGTTGCCTTCACTGTCAAAACCCTTCACAGCCTATTCCTGCCTCACTCATCTGTAGTTTGATATCAGGAAGCCTACTCTTCCCTCATATCGTTGCCTGGTGATAAGAGCCTTCACTCCTTCCTGTTTAATTTTTTTATTTACTTATTTGTTACACAGGCAGCCTTGTACTTTCTCCTGTTCTACTTTTCACACTTGGGAAGAGTTCTCCGTAAACATCAGTAAAATGAGACCATGAATCTCCTTAAGTTGATACCCTTAAAAGCCTCTCTTTTGCAGTGATGCTTAGTGGAAATGCGATACTAGATATTAATCACGTGCTGTACTATGAGCACTGTCTGCCATACTGACTAGTGTTGACCCTTTACTTCTTTGTGTGTCGTACCTTGTCTGTACCTGTTGTCTTCTTAAATTGAGAGCTTGTGTTTGGGGTAAGGGATCATTCAGATGTTTGGACGGCATCTAGCTATCACAAGAAGGGCTCATAAATGCAAGCGCTTCTAAATAATACAGTTGTATAACTAATTTTTATAGCAGCACTATAGAAACCACTCACTCAGAGTCAATCAGTTAAACCCCCCATCTTTACTAAGTTTATGGAAATGATGTATGGTTAAGTGCCAATGCAGAGTATAATATTACCTTCTGCCTGACTTCCCCTGCAGACTCCTACAACTTTTTAGACGCTGTTACTTCCAGTTATTATTGCGCTGTTTTCATGTTCAGAGAAATCTGATTCCCTTGTGACAAAAAAAGGATGAGAGGCATGGAAAGATTTTTAGACAAAAAGAATCTGAAAAGGGTGGACTGCTTAGCTGAACAAGGAGATGTGTGAGAATTATAAGAAACACAAGATACCCAGGAAGTATATTAAGTTGCAACAGCACCATCAACTTTTTTTAACTTACTGCAATGCCCACGTTGTAACAGTAATCTTTTAAATTTAGCTGGTATGGCAAACTTGAGCTATTCCTTGAAAGCTACCACAGTGACGGCCTTTCAAGAATTCTGTACAGAAGCAGGAACTTTCATGTGCTGACATATTCAATGTAGCCTCTAAAGCTCTAAAAAATACACTTAATTCTTTTGAAGGTACCTGAAGTGAATAGTGAGACAATGAAGAAAATACAAATTCTGGTTTCCCATAATTTTCTTACATTAATTTTCTTTGGGAGAATCCTTAATCGAAGTGTTCATTATGAGCTTGCATACTAAAATGTTTAGAAGCAATGTGGTACTCTGGGAAGTCGCCAGCTCATTTGTGGAAGTGGTGTGAGATGAAGTGCAGGCGTTCACTCCTGTTTATTGCACACTCCTGAAACTACAGGGATTGTCACAGGCACTTCAGATGAACTGAAAGATCAAGGCATAAATCATGTTATTTGAGTCTTCAAGTTTTACAGAGTATCCCATCGTGCATTTAATCTACTATACAAATATTAAGTGCAATGAAAGTCATCAGGGACTGCACATCTGCATTTCTCAGAAGCAGCCTTCCAACTTTGTTCTGTGCATCTTAATTTTTGGCCCTTGTAATTTAGATTGGTTCGTGCATCTCTAGGATTTCTGTCAGTCTCCCCAGTTATACATGAGTCATTGCTCGGGAGAAGGGACTGATTCCATGCACTTGCAGATGTCCACATCTATCACAGCAGAACACCTACAAATGCTTTGGTCTGCTCTGAAGGGCAGGAAGTGGCACTGATCTACATGCTATGAACTGAAAAGGAACATCAGAAGGGAGTATTTTAAACTTAAGATAATGCTATTCTTAGATGGTAAAACTTGTGGGTTTGATCCTGCTCAGATACATAGTCAATAGCGAGGTATCCGGCTGCTTTTCTTCTCTGTTAAATCTGCAATTCGAATGCATGCTCTGGTACTTGGGAACAGCATGTGGATTTGCAAAACTTTCTGAAAGACTTCCTGTCCATTGGCTGCTTTACAAACAGGCATAAAGATAGCATTTTCCTCTTGTAACAGATGTAATCTCCTTGAAGTGTTGTTCGTACTGTTTGAAGGAAACCAATATTCCTTTTCTCTCGGACTCACTGAAATAGTGGCGTATCTCAACACAAACTGAAAATATATTTGGAACTTTATTTGATTCAGCTTTCAGAATTTTGCACGAGGGACGAACACATGAGGATCAGCTTTCTGTAATTAGTGAGGCATGTTAGAAGGGCTGGATCCTGTAAGGTCATCTGTGCAGCAAATGACTGTTTTCATAGTGCCAAGAAGCACCTAAAATCTGCCCTTGGCATGACCCACTAGACTGACAGTTTTATTTCAGTCATCGTGAACAATGTGCCCTTGTGGCCAAGGCCAATGGCATCCTGAGGTGCATCAGGAAGAGCTTGACCAGCAAGTCGATGGAGGTTATCCTCCCCCTCTACTCTGCCCTGGTGAGGCCCCATCTGGAGTACTGTGTCCAGTTCTGGGCTCTCCAGTTCAAGAAGGACAGGGAACTGCTGGAGAGGGTACAGCAAAGGGCTACAAAGATGATTAGGAGCCCCGAGCATCTCTCTTACAAGGTCTTTGTAGTCTGGAGAAGAGTAGACTGAGGGGTGATGTGATCAATGCTTATAAATACTTAATGGGTGGTTGTCAAAAGGATGAGGCCAGTCTTTTTTCAGTGGTGCCCAGTGACAGGACAAGAGGAAATGGGTAAAAACTTGAACATAAGAAGTTCCATCTAAACATAAGGAGGAACTTTAAGGGTGGCAGAGCACTGGAATAGGCTGCCCAGGAAGGTGGTGGAGTCTCCATCTCTGGAGGCATTCAAAACCCACCTGGACATGTTTCTGTGTGACCTGCTCTAGGTGGACCTGATTTGGGAGGGGCTTGGGCTAGATGATCTCCAGAGATGCCTTCCAACCCCATGTGATTCTGTGATTCTGTCATTCTTGAGGCTCATATGAAACAGCTTCACATTTTTAGTTTATGAATATATTGTAGAAATTGTTAGTCATTGTGTGGAGCAAATTCATGTATTTTAGTTACCAGTTCATGCTCACCACAAAATGAAGAGGGAGAAAAGTAGTCCTAAAAAGCATTTCATCCCGATTAAGACTTGGAGCAACTCTAGGCATAATTCAGAGCATCCCAAAGGCTGTTCCAGCTCATGTTGGTTACACAAGTCCCCGTGTACCAGCTGCACTGTCTGTCTGGAAGGGTTTTTCTCAGGTCTGCTCCACATCATCCAGCTGCTGGCACAGTCTGTCTCCTGAATGTACTTCTGAAATAGGAAGGGGATCAAAAAGCAGATGGCACTGAGCTGGTTTTGCCAGTCTTCTGCCCCTGGATAAGTTTTTCTGTGCCAGTAAAAATCCTCTGCTCCATCCTCAAGCCTGCTTTTTGGCTACTTTGTATGGCCAAGGCAGACATGAAGCATCCAAACCAGGGTCTAGGCACTTCCACAGAGACTTCAGTGGACTTGCTCCAAACTCTCCCAGGTGCAGCTGAAGGTGCAGAGAAGCCCATGGCAGGCAACATAGGTGGTTTGTAATGAATGAGGCAGAGCTGTGCAGTAAATTCATCGGGGATACTGTGGCAAGCCCCAAAAGAGGCAGAGGTCTAATATCCATTGAAGAGTGAAGATAAAAATAAATGTTGAACAGCTGCTCTCCTCACTTTGCACTAGACAAGGACATTTTTAAGGCTAAATATTGTTTAGAATAATCCAACGTGCAGAAGCCTTTGGATTATCCATTGCTTCTGTAACACGCTTCAGAATAGCTACCCTGAGTTGTATCAAGGACTGTCCACAACCCTTTCCCTAAGAAAATCATTAGGAAACCCACTCTATATTTCAAAATCTGAACAAAGTACTTTAACAAACTTCACAGTGGAGCAGGAGCAAGCTGCTGGGTGAGTGGTGACAAGGTGTTTCATAACCGAGGATCTGCAAACCCTTGCTGACAGCAAGATCAGCACAGTGGGACCAGTGTTCAAGGAAAGATATTTTAAGTCTGGCAGAAATTTTACGGCTCCTCTACAACCCAAATCATCACAGAATCAGTTAAGGCAACTTTTATTTCTGAAGGGCAGCATCTGGCCTACTTGGCACATTTAAAAAAATTAAATGTGTATTTTTCAAAGCAAAAAGCGTAATAAAAGTATGTAACTCAAATTGGCAGAAGACTACACTTTGGATGACATTTTGTAGTTAATAACAATTTAACATAGCATAAACCCACTTCTGCTGTGCTTCAGCCTGATGCAACCTAGAAAAGCATCACACAGACTAGAATAGAAATTCTAAAAGATCTTTTAAAAGCAGTGGTATTACTGGGTAGCTGCTATGATGTTGTTAGTGACTGGTTTTAGCATTTGATATTTATTGGAAATGGACAAGATTCTGAAATGGCAAGGGAATGTGAAGGGTAACACTTTGGTCACAGCACTGCAAAATTTATACCACAGTTTAGTCTGTTCCCAAAACAAGAAAATAAAAAGGCTGTACAAACTTCAGTAGACTTGTACTAAATTCACTGCAATCGGTGGGAGTTTGACTCGTGTCCCCATTCACACAAAAAGGCCTCCCTGGGGCTGAACCTGACCCTGCCTTGTGCAGGACTGGCTCCTGTCTCATTCATCCCTTACGTCTCCTCCCGGGCTTGCATTTGGTGTCACCTCTACTTTCTTTTCCTTTCACAAACTGCCCAAACATGATCCAATTGTGTCTCGGAGAGCTAAGCTGTGCCCGAGCAATGTGCCCAAGTGCCAGCTGCCTTTGTTTGTCATTGAGTACCATGATACTGCTCCACCCAGTAGGTGGTGGAAAAATCTGGGTAGCCCCCTGATTAGTCCTGGGAAAAGCCAGCCCCCAGGAAGTGTATGCACACTGCAGGCTGGAGGAAAGCCAGATTGGCTAATTCCTCATTTGTGTCAATGTATTTAAGCTTCTTCCTAACAATGTTTTGACCTGGGTAGAGAAGAGGAGCCATATGGCATCTTCTGCCCCTGACAACAACTGCTGTTAGTGCAATCAGCGCATTACCTAGGTGATTTGTTTAGATTCAGCTGTGTCACTAACTTGTGGCAAACTCAATTATAATTAAGTTGCGTATTAGGCAGGGTCCTAGTGTAAGCCAGTTGGATTTTCATGTGCACTTTGCAATTTTATTTTTTGCCATGATGCTGTTTGCAGATGAACTGTCTTGACCAACTGCTGTTTAGGGCCGTGGCCTTTGCTACCTTCTAATCCAAGCCCAATGGGAGTTTGTGTAGTGTGGCACCCTCAAGCAATCGGACAACTATAGCACCAGCTATAGAGCCATGCCATTATAACAATAAAAACCAGAAATAATGCATAATCATCAGCCTCAGCACCTCATCTTGCTAAAGTCAGTCTTCAGATCCCAACTTTTTAAATTACTTTTTACATTTGTGTTTCAGTTATACTGTAAGCTATTTAAAACGGGGACAATGCCCTCCCTTATTTTTGTACTAGATCCAGCGTAGCGAAGCACCAAGCTTAACTGAGGGCTTTGAGAGTCAGAATAAGCCACCATTTGTTTTAGTCATTTGCTGTCCTAGGAGGTAAATAACGGGTCAGGAAACAGCTCTGGGTTTCAGCAGTGTTTTCTAGGGTATTTATCGTGTGTATTTTCTCAAAAAGCATCTATGAAATAATGATACTCATTGATGTCTTCTAGAATTCCTGATTTCACCAGACAATTTCCTGTATTTAGTAACAGGATGAAAAAGCTCAAGAGTGATAATCCCCCCCACACCAAAACCAAGCACCCCCGCAATGCTCTACAGAAAGAACACTGATATCCTATTTACAGTACAGATTTCTGAGCTAAATAATAACACTAAGCATAATGTAAATTGGTTCATAAAGCTTAGAAAAGAACAAATCAGTGTTGAAAGTTATCTAGGGCTATTCTATTTCTCAACTTTATTATGTTAACATGTTACTTAACAGAATGCATACAGTTCTTAAAAGCTTACTGCTTAAGAATACCAAACAGCAAAAAAAATAATTTTAGATACTCCCAGATCACACATAATCACTGCAGCTGCTTTACAAGCTTTTGCTTTTGAACCATAACCTCAGAACAACAGGGGAAAAAGATCATAATCTAATTATAAATAATGACCAAGTATAGAATTACTGCTTTGATAAAAAAAAATTTTAAAATTGCAATGATAAACAAATTAGCACACTTTTACTGTACAGTAAATAGCTACAGTTCATTATAAAAAGAACAAAAGAATGTCATTTCTATAGGTATTGAAGATAAGCATGGGACAAAATACGGGGCAGCAGACAATGGAGACTTACTCCCAAAAGAACACTATTAATAACATAAAAATTCAACGATTCTGTGAATTCTCTACATCCTCTGCCTGGAAATGGAGACGACCAAAATGAGATGCAAATCAGTGCCTTTATCTAATGAATAATGCAAATGAGTGCTCCTCTTATGGCGCGGCAGTCTGCAGGAATCCTCTCTGCCTCACCTCACATTTCTTGTGGATTTAAGCACCATGTGTCAGAAGAAATTAGAGAATGGAATTGCCAAGAAATGACAAAGCCTTGGAGCCCCAAGTCAGTGCAGACAGCAAGGTACATTAAGATGCACCGTACAGAGGAAGAGAGAGCAGACATCTCATTAAAATGAAAATGTTGCTATTTTTCCTTCACCTAGTTAATGGAGTTGTATGATGTTGTAATCTGCAATTATTTGTATGGCTACTAGTTAGAAACATCCTCTAAAGTGATACCAGGGTGGGATCTCAAAAACTTTATGGAATCTTTCCTGTTTGGTTGTTTGGTTTTGGGATTTTTGGGTTGGTTTTTTTTTTTTTACTCCGGTGCTATTTTATCTCTCTGGTATCAGTTAAACACATCAGCATTTTTCTTGCAGCATCACAGAGAGCACTGCATTTTATCCATTAGTCACAAGCCTCACTGTAACTTTCCCTTAGCATCTAGCATTACCCTCAAAAAATATTCTCAAGCAAACAAACCTGAAGGCATGCAAGCCCTGAAAATTAACTCTTTTATTCCCCCTTCATTCTTTATTTTGCCTGAATCCAGGACAGATTTCAACTGCTCCATTAAAACCTCTTAGCACACGGACCAGCCGCGCTGCCACAGCTGTTGTCGAGTCCCTCTTTGTCATTGCATCGGGTCCTCAAACTGGGGATTTGTAAAACTTAATGTTTTTCTGACAGGTACTCTCTTAAAATACAGAGCAGGTAGACACAATCTAACAAGCCATTTGCTCCTCTCACCTTAGTTATCAGATACAGAGCAGTGAAGAGCAGCCCAACCGTAAAAAGGATCTCCCAAAGATTTGGTGCCGGGGGGAGGGAGGGATCCCTCCTCATTGGGATGCGCAGGGGATACACAGGGACTACAGGTCTGAGCATGCAATTCGGCCAGGTTCAGGCAAGCACATTTTGGGGGTGGAGGGAAATCACCTCTCATTTGAAAAGGGAAGGGCACCTCAAAGTCCTGAACTGTAAAGCAGAGAACTTAATGCAATCGCTAAACTTTGGGATGCCAATTGTGTATGACACAACCTCGGGGCTGTGTTCCTGTTGTTCACTGAGCTACGTTGTGAACCAGCAGGCAGCAGGTCAGTTTTTTGATTTAGTAACCCATCAAACAGATAAATCTACGTACTAAGCAAAAGAAGAAATTAGACATGTCTTACTATATGGCCTTTCAGGAAATGTTGGGGGAAAAAAACCCAACCCCTTTTCTCTCTCAATCTGACAAAGATGTTGCTATTTATAGCTGTGCTTTGGTTCATCAGTTGGAGGCACACTGCAGAAGATGCTAAAGCACTCGCGACATTGCTACTAAATTAAGAGCTTACAGTTTCTTTTTAATAGTTGAAAGCAAAGACATTTCTCTATTGGGCAGTTTGGTGCAAACTTCATAACAGAGCAAAAAAAAAAAAAGTATATTATTTTGGATGGATTTTCTCTCAGCTCAATCCTAGTGAATTAAGGGGGAATTGCCTGGGATGTAGGTCTATGAGGAATTTGGTGTGAACTCCATAAAATGCGACTTGCAATCAATATAGCATTTTCACCCTCTTAAATTAGTGGGACATGGATAGTTTCTCTGCTCCTGTTAGCAGTTATCATGCCAGGAATACACAGAGAGATTAGGTTTCTTATAGCAAGGGCAATGATAACTATAGAGAAAAAACTACTGTTAAAGCAAACGAAGCAGTTGATTTGAAGCAGGGAGACAATTAAAGCACAGCATTTCTGAAAGAGTAATAAAAATGTCACTGCAAATGACTGATTGTTACAAGTCCTTGGCTGCTTCCTAGCACTGCAATAGAATATGGTGTTAAATCAGTTCCAAGAGATTATTAGTGGTATATGTTATTTTCACAAACTCAAGGAATTGAGTATCATTTCATAAATCAACTGCAGGTTAAAATTACTTTTTTTTTTTTTTGCAACTTTAGCTCTGTGACCTTTACACATACAATTAACAAAAAGAAAATTATAAAAAAATATTTGGAACCTGACTCAAACTGAGGAAAGCTAAAAACATTCCCCTAAAAACCCAAACCAAATTGGAAAATAGCCCTTTTCTGTGGCTGCAGATTTGCTCAACACCTGATGTTCACTGATTGCAGAATAAGATGTTGAGCCACAGATACTGTAGAAGACAACTCTCATTTCCCATTAGCTTAAGGCTCTGTAAATTACCTGTAAAGCATGCCCATTTTTTGTGTTATGAGTTTACTTTCTGCATTGCTTCTCTTCATAAAGCATTAAGAACCCTAGGTCAGAAAGCTATAAATTATTAAATCCATCAATAACCGAACCCAACTACCTGGCACATGGAGATCTACAAAGTGCAAGGCTGAAGTAGACATGTATCGTCAGATACAGCAGTGCTGTGTGCTCAATTATAAGTTTCTCTGCTTCATGTGTTTATGAGCCAGATAATGTCGTTTAACAAAGTCTGCGTTGACAATACTGTTGGAATCTCACAAGCATTTCTTGTGTGGAGGAAAGCTGATTTCTCCTGCAAACAAATTATACAAGGATCTTCCAAGATCCACACAGAAATATGAGGGACCTCTGTTGTCTTCTGAGATGTAACATTGCCCCACTCTTCTCTCTGTGTGCACGGGTTACTTAGGGGCTGCAACATGCCCTGGGACACAGGGCAGGGTCTGCCACCAAGACCAGCATTATCTTGTAGGCTGCCGTTACTAGCTCAAGCAAGGAGGTTTATTGCCCTGTTCTTCAGCAGCAGCCCTTTGCTATAGCTGCACCACCCATCTTTACACATATTTCCCAGGAAAACTCTATGGGTCTGATGATGATTAAGAGGGACATTTTTGAATTCCAAAGGTGTTTCCAATTTATAATTTCATCATTGTAAAAGTAAACATGTTCTGCTCTTCCTGCTAGGCTTTATACAGCTTATAATTATAAACAAACCAATTACTAATCCAGAGTAAAGGCACTGACAGCAAAGGCTTGCTCAGCATCACCCTTACCTCTACTTTCTGAGGCCTTGGATGTTGGCTAGGATGACAGCCAAAATAAACCAACTGTGACTGGCTTATGGGACAGGAGTTTAGAGAAGCTCATGTAAGGTGGTGTCATAAAAAAAAAAAAGTGTTAAAACAGGTCATCACAGGTGTCATTCATCTCTGTAATTAATTTGTGAAAAGCATTATTTTTCTTGGTCAGCTACTGTAAATCTTCTTTTGAGGTATCAGAAGGAACTGGCTTGGCAGGAGGAGGATGCTGACAGTTGCATTAGCATAGGTGCAATGACCTTGAGGATGGGAACTCAAGGGGTTAGCCTCAGGGTTTTTTTTTTTAAATTCAGCGGGACCCTTGTGCTGCCTGATTTTTATTTCTGATCTTATGCACAATTTTATCATTCCAAGCGCATCACTTACCAGTACAAGGCCCTTGACGAGACACAATCACCAGAATGACATTTACTCCAAATGCTTAGTCAGATTATTATTGATTGGGAGAGTTGAACGCTGCCTGTAAAAAGGCTGTGCCCGCTTTCTCTGCACTCCTGCAATGGATTTACTCTCTTGGAGACTGCACGTAGGAAAAGCAGCACGACGAGGAGGTCCTCAGAAACCAATCCACGTTTCAGCACATGCTTCTCCCATCCTATTGCTGAACTCCTCAACCTTAAGACTTCAAACAGATTTTGAAAACATTTCACCTGTACCTGTCTAAGGTCCACAACCACTTTAAAAGAGACTTGCCCAAAAAAGGGTAGCAGAAGTTTAAGTTAGAACAAAACCATGAGCTCTGGTGGCTTCTCAAGTCACAGAGCCCTTAAGGTGTGATGAGACAGGGATCCAGCCAGGGGGAAGGCAAGCTCTTGTGTTCTTTGGAGCAACTCCCTGTTTCTTTCTTCAGCCTTCCTACTTTCCATCAGTTTCAAGAGCATCCATCTCAGTGAGGCTGGAGAGAGGGGCTGGCCCTGGGGCAGGGTGCGGGGACGGCACAAGTGGCAGATGTACAGGAGCTACCTTCTCCATGGTGGTTGCAGCATCCCATTCAACGCACATACCTCAATTTACACCAGCTGAGGAAAAACAACTTGTAGGAGGAGGGGAAACAAATGTGTGTACGGCTTCAAAAAACAAACAACCCTCCTGCAAATTTCAGACATCAACCATTTGTCTATTGTTTAGCATTTAAAAACCAGCATACTCTCTATTACAACTTCAGCTTAGAATGTTACAAAGTGTTATGCAGAACCTCCCATGTTTTCTGATTAAGGAAAAAAGGGAACTGTTGAACTCCTGTTCGGAGACTTGCTTTTAAACCTATAAAACCTGAAGTTCATAAACGATGATGCTTAACTAATGTTGAGTGCTGTAACTGATGATGGTGCAATTATGGAGAACTATGGAAAGATTATTCAATAATAGTCTCCTGTCCTTTTTAATTATTTACATATAAGCCATGAGATGCATAAAGCTAAAATAATATATTTTAATATGCAAACCCTGTTATGTACTCTAAATATGTATTCTAGATGGCACTTCCCAGCTAGAAGGTCTAAACCAGGCTGTTGGTGCATTCTTGCATGCCCCCCACATTGCCACATCTGCACCCAAGGAAAAAATGTAACCAGTTAACCAAATTCTGTCCTGTCACTAGAGACAATCAGCCTTGCGCTAAAGCTCACAGGGGTGAAGTAATTCAAGACCAAGCACCAGTATAATGACTAAATCTGGAAAGGCTGGAAATAAATGAACTTTAGTGAAATTACTTCTGACAAGATGAAAAGATAAAGGCATACTGTTAATTTTGCTTTTATTTAAGATGGTTTTAAAGTTTCAGTTGAGAGTTTCAAACTGGTACAGTACAAAGGATAATATGTACTATTAAGGAAGTGGTATTTGGGCACGACCCGTTGCTGTGAGTACGAGTCCTTGTGTGTGACTTATACAGGACACATTAATTTTGATGGAAGTTCACACTTTAAGTCCTGTTTAGAGAAAGTCAAACACTGACTCTTAGGCATGAAATCTACATCATGATTCACCTCTACCTGCTTTTTAGTGATTGAAGGATACCTTTTTTAAAAAATCAAAGCCAGTGCTTCAGGTAACAAAAAGCTTGTATGTTCTTAACCTTTTATTTTCAAAAGCTTCTCCCACTTCTATTTCAGGAAAAAGGGACTTCAGGTGCAAACTGCTGGCAGAGATTTACCCCCAAATTTTAGTAAGGAAAGCTACAATGCTCATTGAAGCCCTTAAACCCATTAACCCCATTACTTAATGTTTCTGGAAGTCTGAGCAAACCTGCAAAGTGAGACACCTTGCTAGGATATTTCTGCAGGCTATCCCTACAGAATTCATACTGCTTGGCAGATCCATATGGTCAAGGAAGCCAAGAGGCATGTCAGAGTCTGGAAGGCTGCGATAAAAATAGAGAGGGGAAATAGCACATCTAGAAAGAGTTGGTTTAGCAGTCAGTCAGAAAATTGTATTACGCACTTTCTTTTTTCTATAGCTATGCTGCACACTCTTGGTTTTAAAAGATGAAGGCTTTTGTGTAGTTGTTTGTTATTCCTTTTTTTTTTTTTTTCCCTTTTCCCCCCACCCAGTCATTTGTAAATGTCACTCACAAGCAGCTCTGTTTCTAGTTTTCACTGGAGGAAAGCGCCTATGAGCAGGTGTAGATGGTAAAAATCAAATTGATGAGTTAAAATGATGGCTCCTGACAGTTTCACAGATAAAAATCTAAAATGCAGCAGGATGCTGGAAAGACACAGTATGTACATGTAGGAAAATGCTCCTCTCATCATAATGGTGTCCTCCTTTAAAGGTTTTACAGCTACGTAACTATAAAAATTCTCTCTGGGCTGAAGCCTGACATAAAATATCTCTGATATAGTACAATTTCTTGCTTATAATAAATATAATTAAACTTCATTTGCACCCTTTTCTTTCCTCTCTTTCTTTTTTTTATTCCTAAATGCCATATAAACAATCTGCCTAAAGAACTAGGCCATAATGAATAAAACCATTTTACAGAAAATATGATACAGCAAACATCAAAGCTACATGAAATCACTTATGCGCCTTGCCAAGCCAGCTCAATGCCAAGGATTTTCACCCCCCTATCTATATTTGTACTTGTAGATCAAGACGGTGTCACTGCAAGTGACCTGTGGAAACATAAACTTCCATACCTAAAACGTGTATTATTTCTACAGTCATTGTTTCTACAAGTAAATTGGGTACAGAACTACTTTCTACTTTTCAGCTAGTGAGATTAGCACCCCAGAGTACACAGGGATGTGCGTCTCATCAGTCACCAACCTTAATAGTATCTGGGATTATTTGTGTCCTTTCAGATCCAGCTAGTATGTATAGGCATTGAAAACAAGTCAAGAAATATCTACTTTAGCAGATCTCTTACCTGGTTTTAGCTACTCTTAAATGGAAATATCAGCTTTGGCAAAACAGTATCAGTATTATTTAAAAAAAAAAGGAAAAAAAAAAGCAGCAGTGGTACTCATACTAAAATTCAGCAGCTCTCACAAAATCAGCCCTTTCTAAACTCTGCGGATAAAAACAAATGACAGGTTTTCATCCTTGTGTTAGTAAATGGGTAATTTCCATACTTTGTCAACAGGGACTGCTAATGCTTGTCTGGTTTTCTCCCCCTCTGCTCCACGGCACAGAGCAGAAGGGATGAGAGAGCTTGATTATTGTCTCAGTGAGTATTTTTTTTTTTTTTTACTTTTTTTTCCTTGAATGCTCTGGCAGAATACTGTGGGCTTAAATGTTTGCATGGGGTGACCTGGGCTATAAATAGGATTGGCTGCTTTATAAGTAACTTAAATGTCTAAATGTTAAAATCATTATTTGGGAGTCAGCTTATCAACTTCTGCCTTCCTGAAGGACTCCAGGGGAGCCCACTAACCAGAACAGTTGTCCTGATGTACCAGGGTTTGTAGAACTCTCGGCCGGGTTCACTTGGCTTTGTTTCAACTAAGATGCTTGCAAATGGAAATTTTAATATATGGAAGTGCCTGAGGAACCTGCATTTGGTTTCCAGTGATTCTTAGCTGTTACAAAGTACAAGCCCTGCAAGAAAGAAACACAGAACTCTGGGGTTTAGAGACATACAGGTACTAAATGAAGAAGGAAAGGTATGCTTGTCCAGATAATTTGGACAAACCTAAGCAGCAAAAAAAGTAAATCCAAAAATTCGCACTCTGAGAACTTGTCCATCACAGCGGGAGGAAATATCCTATCGCACTCCTTGTACGCTGTCCTCAAAAGGAGACAGCAGCCTGGAGAGCCTAACGCTGCACAGCTCACTGGGGACCGCAACCTGCGAAAGCCAACGCACTGCTCCCTGCGAGGGGCTGATGCTGCACCACTGCTCCTCCGGGCTGCCTGCCTCACACCAGCCGCTTAGAAAACAAAGGACACTCTGCTGAAAGGTGGATTTACTCACCCTGGGGAAAAAGAAAAATATCTTAGTTCAGGGTTTCTAGCAGAGAAAGAGTGGCGTCACCTGCTGCCACCTCCCTTCAGCCCAGGAGGTGCACTGTCCTACCCTGGGCAACGAGCACGGGTTGGGATGGTGCTGTACTCCCTTGTCTCTCTGTTCCCCAGTAAATCTTGTTAGGAGAGTCTCCCTGCAGCGAGCCGCAGGCTCAAGATCACCTCTGCCTCACCAGAACAGGTTCACATTACAATATGTTGCTAGTAAAGATTTTATTTTTAAAGTAGTATTGTTTTATTGCAGAAGACAGCACTAAAGGTGCTGCTGAGAGGACATTTCTGGTCCGGCTGCACGTTCAGGTTTCCCCGTGGATGTCAGGGCATCCATTTTATAGTGGAAGCTGTTTATTTCTTTATAAAATTTCTGTTGCTGTTTCTACACCCAATCAAGACAAAAAGCCCAAGTTCCTGCAGAGTACTTGGGCAGCTCGCCCCAGATACCCCCTTCAGCCGGGGGGGGAAGGCAATCCGGGGCGCCCAGGGTGCAGAGGGCAGGAGGGGGGACACCAGGTATTTGCAAAAAACCTCATCTGCAGAGCCACATTTGCCCCCAGCTATCCCTTGCTTTCTCAGATCAATTAGTATTATAATAAATTGATCACTGTGTTACCTACAAATGTTTAATATTTCCAGCTAACTTCAGGGAAAAAAAAACCAGGAGAGTAAATACCAATGATACTTGGCAGCGTTAAAAGCAGCAGTTAAGCAGCTTCTATGAAGTGTATTTATAAAATATGTATTTTGTTAAAAGAATGCACTTTTACACATAGTAGCGCCTTAAACTCTGCAACTGAAAATAAGTAAAAGCCCTTGACTGTTTTTTAGGAACCATGTTTTACGCCCAAATACTTTTAAGAACTTAAGTACTTGTGGGCATTTTTTGGGCTTTGTTTAAGATTAGAAGACATTCCAGTATCCAAAGCGTAACTGAGGAGAAAAAGAAAAAAAGCAACTGAATAGAGTTTCATTAATTATTTACTGGGAAATCTTGATGTGTGATAATGGATATAATGCAAAACTGTTTTTCTGGCAATCCTCAGTTTTGATTTATGAGAAATTATTAATTTTTAGATTGCTTCTAGTTAGAAGAAAACGGAGATTTTACCAAACCTTGTTGGTTTTTTTTTTCATTCCTGCTATCATTAAGCTTATCCATTTTTTCTCTTTTATGAAACCAAGAACTCATTCACCGAGAGCTCCGAGGACCGAGGCACCTTTGAAACGTCTGTGGGCAGGCTGCTACCAAAGGCACAGGTAGGCTGTTGCCCCCACGCTGACCAGCGGGAGGCAGTTTGGGGGGGACACGAAAAAAGCAAAGGGCATGTTGTGTGCTTCTCACTTCCCTCTCATCTTGCCATCTGCTCTGGTCTGAGGTTGGACTGTAAGGAACAAAGTGGTGCTTTGATGGGAACCGCCGCATCAGTGGGGTGGCAGAGGTGTCCTGCCCTATGCAGGGGAGGGGAGAAGGGGCGGGGAGGTGGGGGGGCTGTAGCTCACCATATAGGTCTTGCAGTATTAGAAATTAAATGGAATTATATATGCAGTGACTTAAGAGGAAACACCAAAATAAAAACTATAGTGTCATCTTCAACTCCCTGTTCCCATTCGACTCTCATAAGATTGCACAGGTGGAACTAAAATGAAGGATTGTATGTCCTTATCGAGCCCATAAAAGAAAAAAGCCTTTTTCTTATCGGCATCTCTTAAGGGTATTGCTCCACACTGTTTTAAAATGTCCTACCGCAGAATGCATGTATGCATGCCAAAATGCTTCCAAAATTTACATTATTTCACATTTTGACTTATATGTTACTCAGAAGAGTATCTGTTCATTTAATTATTTCAGTAAACATAATAATGGTATCACTAACTACGCTACAGAGTATTTTCCCTTTTTTAAGGAATATGAGCCTACTTGTAATTAAAGGAATGCTATATTAATGATGCTGAAAGTCTCAGAGGGAAAAATTTAACGTCCACCTCATAATATTATGCCAAAATTGCATGCACAGAAGAGTTTTTAATAATCTTTGTTTCTTAATTTAGTTTTGATTGGCTATGAAATACAGAGTAGCACTCAAGGGCTCAAATTTCTACTGTCATCAGCATTTCTGCTCTATAAATTGTACAAACGCACAAGACTCCTGTCTGTAGGCTTCTTTTCAAGTTTCTGTTCAACCTATGAAGAAAATTAGCTGCAGGCAATGATAATTTCATCACGTTTTAGCCACTGGGATGCAGGATAACGTTATGATAGCTAGGTCTAAACATAAGCAGAAAATTGTATTTTAATGTTGCCATTTCAGCTGCAAACACAGGTTGGTAATGTAAACTTGTCTCCAGTTTGCAAGTTACAGCAATAGCCACTAGGAGTCTCCTGGTTAAGTTAATGATGAATTTACACAGTAATCCTGGCAAAGATTTGAATGTAAACCCCATGCCACAGGCTGGATTTCAGCAGAGGGGCCAGCCCATGAGAGGGGCAGGTGTGACTCTGGGGCGAAGGGACCTGTGAGCAGCACCCCAGGGACGACTCTGCCCGTACCGAGGGCACAGCCAGCATTTGTTTTAGAAATAAGTCAGAAGCCACATACGCACTGTTATTGTAGGTCAAGAGATGGTGATGGTCATGAAATGTCGGATTTGCTTCTCTCTATAACTGGACAGAGTTTTGTGAAATTGTACCAAGCGCTTAAAAAGAGGGAAGTAGAAGATTTCACTGTTAAAGCAGATTTGTTTTGTAAACTGAAATGCTGCAGCTTACAAGAACTAGCATCCCCAGGTACTTAAAAATTTGCTTACGGTATCTCTGCAAAGTGAATCCTACAGCTTGGAGAATGCAAAGTAGCTTCTCTCTCTGCTGTCTTCTCCTTTCCCTTCCTTCTCCTCCCAGGCCAACTAAGCATAAGCGCATGGTGCAGGACACCCTCTTACCAACGCCAAATGCTCAAAGTTTATGAATTACAGACCCGCAGGGAATGGTCACACTGGTTCAAATGCTGTGCCTGACTGTGACTGACAAAGGTGGCCAAATTTCCTTGAAGGAATGCCACAGAAAGCAGAGGTGGATCATCTGCCAGCATGCGTGCCTCACCCTAAGCAGCTAGAGGTTGCTTTAAAACATACAGGGAAGCCAGAGGAGAACAGTCAACCCTCTGCATAGGGGACTGATCATGGCACAGGCAGGAGGAGGAGTACCTGTTGGGGAAGGGTGCTGTCACATCCTCCTTAGAGACACAAGTGACTCCATGGCCAGAAACTGTGAGCGTTCCCTGCTCTAAGCCATTCATTCATTTCTATGTTTCTTATATGCATCTCTCCTCTCAATCTTTTCCCAAGCCCTAAAAATCCTGAGCAACTTTAAAAATTATTATTTGTTTCAAATAATAATAATTTGGAGGACTATTTAGGTTTTGCTTTTTGAGCTTCTCAGTTTCATTTTCAAACTTTTCTCTGCAACCAGAAGGACTAAGAAAATAAAGATGATGTTTTAAATGAAAGCTGAGAATCTCACATAATCATAGGACTCCAGAGGTTTGAGGTTTCAGAATAATCTCACGAGTTTTCAATACTGAATGTCACCAGAAACCATAATGTTATTCTCAGAATAGACTGCATAAAAGCAATTATGGGATAGTTTTCCTGCTGCATGTTCCCCATAATACCTGCGGACGCTGTCCCAGAGGGAGGACCCAAAGGTACTTACAAGCATTGAGCTGCCACGTACCGGGTTCAGCTACCAACTACAGGAATGCTGCATTTTGCAACAGATCTATGTGCGCAAAATCTCGTTACTCGGTCTGTCAACTAAACAAGCTTACCGAGCAAAAATTAATAATGGCCTCGTAAAACACTTAATTCCATGGGGAATACGCAGAAATAAGGAGGAGGCAAATTTTACCATTAACTGCTCATCTCTGTATGCTTGCGTGCATTGCAATGCACAATTGCCTTGTGTGTTATTGCAGACTGCCTTAGATTTTTCCATAATTTCCCAGCAGGATCTGGATGAACCTCTGAGTCTGGTTGTTTCGGGGATATAATCTATACTACACTTATACCTGACACAGACTCAACAGCTAATACCTTAGTCCATATAGTCCGCAGCGAACAAAAAATTTCTAAGCCTGATTGGAGAACTGATATGGAAACAAACCAGGGGGCTGCTTCAACCTCCTCCTTGTCCCGCAGAAGCAAGCGCTGCTGTTTGGTACCCTTCCTTATTGTCAGGATATCTGAAAGGACTCCTGTCTCCTCCGAGGCAGTGTTAACTTGATTTCAATAACAAATCACTGCTACACAGGTTTAGCACGCAAATATCCTATAGTCACAACAACGAAACCAAACATTTGTATATTTCAGCTCAGCGCTTTACCATGCTGAAAAGAAACCTTTCCATTTCTGTCATTTTGAATTTGGGATTTTTTAGTGCAAGAACATGCCTAACAGGAATGCGCTCTTTTCCACTGCCTACCTTCTCCACGTATGTCAGTGCTAGCTTTTTAACTCATTTTCTAGAACTGAAAATCAATGTAAAAATAAAAAAATCTCCTCGTTGGGAAATGTCAGAGGCTCAGCCCTACAAATATGTAAAACCTCGTTTTGAAGGAGATATGTAATTTCTACATGTAGCTATAGTACAGATAGACATGAAGCATTTTTAGGGATCAGAATGCTCTGCTGCTGTGCAGCACCCCAGGAACATCAAATATTTCTGGCATTTCCCTAATGTTTTAAGTAATCAAGCCATCACCACTGTGTATCTTAGTATAGTGTATACGTACAATATACATCTATACTGAAAGCAAATACAATGGTTTATTGTGTAGGAGTCAGTCAGTTTAAACTCACATCACTAAATACACATCCTTGTACTGTGCATGCTCTCTCTGCCTTTCTCCAGTTCTTCCTCTTTATTGCTCGGGTCAGGATTCTGGTGGCCTTCTGCATCTCGAGGGCTTAAGCAGCAAGCAAGCTGCAGCTGTAACCTCAGGATATTCCCAAGTAAACTTTCATCCCTCATCACAGCATCAAGGACCTTGCTAGGGCAAATGTGTTCAGGGGGGAGTTCTGGCACCGTTTTGAAAACTTAGATTTAATCAAGATGTCTCTTTTCTGTTTATTTGGTGGGAGTTTTTTTGTTTAAAATCATTATTCTAACTAACTAAAGAGTGGACTGATAACAAGACATTCAGAAACTTAAATAATTACTTAAACATTGTAGCAGCTCCTGTCTTAACCGCACTAGAAGGAAAAACCAAGTTTTGCCGGGCAATTTCTTTTGCATTGAAAGAACAACATTTCTTATTCACTACATGATGAATTACTAAAGGTCACTGATTGAGGGCTAAATCACAGCTATTACTATACTGAGGGAGAAAATACTGTCTTTTTGTTTATCTTGAAGTGTATTACACAGGTTACGTTGCTTTCATTTCTTTTTAAACAGTGGCTGCTTGAAGCTGTTCAGAGGTTTCGAGTGTCAGAGCCATGTCAGCAGAGATGGATTAGTGGGCAGAGAGCAAGTGGTGCAGTCAAAGGTTTACAGTGAATGTAATTTATTCACGTAGCTCTGTAATTTATCACGTGGCTATTACCATAATGTACGTGGGAAGCAGCTCCATGTGTGCACATAATGCCCTAAATGTATGTGTGGTTGGACCTGAACTCCTTACAGAACAGTAGTGGTTGAAAATGATACCATAAGGCATTTAAAAGCAAATTTCCTTCCTGTGGGGATGCTGTCACACAGCAATGATGATTCGTATATAGGCAAATAAATATCTTGTAGGCTTTTCTCAGTTATGATAATCTCACTTGTTGGCTTTTCAAATCTAATTTTATGTAGGTAATGTGATGTATGTTTCCAGTGCTTTATTAATAGATGTAAGTACATATGTTTTGCATCTCAAACTCACATTTTCTAGTCAAGGAATACTGTATTTTCCACTCAATATTTAACAGAAATACTCAGTAGCAAAGAAAATTAATTCTCTGTTTGTGAGGAGTCGAAGATGTCTTTTAACTCAAATGACCTCTTACAGTACAATCTATCCAACACTTGGGAGCAGCACAGCTGTCAAAGGTTGATGCATATAGTGTCTACCTGGTTTCTCATACCTGCACAATTATTTACCAAGCCCAATTTTCCAAAACTAGTCTCTAATTTCAAAAGCATCTAAATTAAGGAGCTTAACTTTGGTCTCTCTTAGTTGGCTTGAATGCCTACAGTTTCAGTTAAATACAAAAAGCTGTCAGTAGTTGGTAGAGCTGGCCCCCGCCTGAAAGCATTTCTTGTGGCAGTGTCCATCCATGTAGGTATGGACCTGCAGGTAGGCACCTGCTGGCAGCAAAGCTCTGGCAATGCTGCCCATGGCTGCATGGCCTTGTCGGATAAACTCCACCAGCACAGCTCCCACCACTACTTTTTAAGCTTCTGCAGTCTGACTTTCTAACAAGGGTCTTATGTTCAGAAATGATGCTGAATTATACCATGCTATGATGCTTTCAGGTGATCATATCGGACCAACTTACTCAAGTCTTTCATGATCCAGGCAAATGCACCCCAGTTACAGGTTAGTGCATCCGGAGTTCTACACTGCTTTCTTTTAGGTTGTTAAAAGCTGACCCAGACAGACACCAAATTCAGACAAAGTCAAGTTAGGTCCCCATAAGCAGAACATCTCATTTCCCAGCTTAATGTACTGGTCTGTATTTTGTTCAGCAGAACCTTTCACATTCAGAATATGATGCAGATTTTCTTGATAATTACATGTGTGCTCTAGGGCTTCCATTTTGAAGCCATCTATCACAAATATATACCCACTAATTATGCAAAATTAAAAGCTTGCCTTACCATTGCACAGAAAGTCTCAGGAGGGTCTCCACATGTTATGTCTGGAGGATCCAGAGTCACTTTTACATATTTGATCATGTCTCTGGCTTCTGGCTGGCAGGCCATGTAATCCCATACCTTTCCTTCTTCTGTGTAAATCTGAGTCTTACACACGTCATAGTGTCCCCACACGGAAGGGTAGTGCTGCATCACAGAGGATACGGTAACCCAGAGGGTGTGAAGTGACAGGAATCTTGACAAATACATTTCTAAATCCTTTTATGTCACCTTTGTAAGGATGCTCAGTACTGGCGTTCGTGCAGTCTATAGGTTATACATATACATACATGTATATATTTTATAAAATAGGTTCCAACTCAAACGTGAAGCATTAGGATAGGGTGTTTGTTTCACTAAGTTGAAGACTTTGGTAGAAGCCACGCAGACCCCGATGACAGCCTTTCACAGCAACGCAGTGCTTGTCCTTTGTCTTATAACTTATCTGTCAGGGCTTCTTGTAAAAGATGTCCAATAGCAGATAATAATTTGTGAAGTTGCAGGTCTTCAGCTACACTGTTGATAACCCTGAGTGATCCTCCGTCTTCAGGGCTCACAGAGGATGCCCAGGCGCACTGATAAATCAGTATCCGAAGCAAAAGGATGAATGTCTACAGGCTGGTGTCTGTTTCCCATCAATCATTCTTTTCTTCTGGCACCAGCACCCTTTTAGAAACAATAAGAGTTAGAGTTATTGTCCAAGAATCAATGCATTACAAAATATATGATATGTTGACATTTTGGAGGTTTGATGCAATATAAAGCAAATTGGTATAATATGGATAACCTTTACTGTGGGTGCTGCGCTAGAACGAACAAACTACCAAGATCATTCACAGTGAAAAGTATTTTGACATGAAGGATTTAACTCTTCTCTAACAAAGACAGATTTATAACATTCCAGGTGAGTTACAGGTTTCTGCTTCCAAACCTGTATTTTACCCTAGAAAATATCAGCGAGCAAAGTACCGAACTCAACCATTGTCCAGATTGTGCAGGCAGGGGAGCAGGGGAGCAGGCAGCCCAGCACCGCGGGGGAGCAGCAGGCAGAATCTTTTATTTAAACAACACAGAGGTGGCTATCAGGGCTACCAGGTACTGATAGTCTCTTGGCAAGAGGACCTCAGTGAGCTCCAGAAGTCTTACACACCTCTTAGATTTATTTTTTTTTTTTTAATTTATTTTTTTGGAACAGTAACAAAGATATTGCAAGCACGCTTTCGTTTTCTTGAAATTTCTTGTTAGCATTGAAAAGCTTTGCTCCTTTTTTTCCTTTTTTCTTTTTCCCTTTGAACTGGGATTTACTGATCACACTGATGATAAACTACTAATAAGGATAACGGTTCATTTGTATCTTACTATAAGGATGCTTTTCCCCTCTGCGACAGCAGCCTCATTTTCCTAGGTCTGGGTGTGGGGCCACCTGTGTACTCAACGTTTATTTCATAGCAGATAGATCCTCTTTCCTCTCTTCAGAAATTAACTAGAAATTCCCTCTCTCTCTGTCACCTCAGTCACGTTATTATAGGTATAAAATCCTAAGATGTTATTACAATATACCTTTGCTATAAAAACACAGGTAAAAATAGAAATTATGTATGAGGGAAACCACAGAGTGAGCACCCTAAACATGGACAAGGGAAACCAAGGCTAGGAGCTCCAACTCGTTTCTCTCAGCCTGTGCCTGGCGCCAGCCCGTGCCACTGAGGACGGGGAGCCCGGGCGCTGCAGGAGCAGGATTTCAGCCAGCTGCCGCAGCACCTCTGCACTCTTTTTGTCTGGATGCTAAAATCTAAGCAAACCCATCAGGCAGATGTTAAGAAACAACCGTAAGCCACCATGTTCTGCAGCCTGCTTTGCTTGTTCCCAGTTTTAAATTATGCCCAGTGTCAGGAACCCTCCTATACCCCAAAAACCACGGCAAGTGGTGTGTGACCTGGTGAGCTCCTCAGCATCTCGCTTTGGTAATACGTGTTTTCAAAACTTATCTTCAAAGCTATTTGCAAATGGCCTCCCTATATTTAAATAATGCTTCATCTTAAACTGAGCTAAACTACAGACACTATGAAATGCCAACAGATGGTTGAATTGTGTTTCCATAGCAAAGTAATTTACAATAATTGCCGTATGGACGTAAATGCAATTTTCCATTATATTCATTTTATCAAGTGTTACCATACAACTCTCGTACATTTTATCAGAATATGCAGAGAATATCTGAATTTTCATGCAATAACAATTCTCAATCAGTTCAAATATATTTACACTTCAAATCTGAATTTGACACAAAAGCAAAAATATCTAAGACCAAATCAAAATTAAATCTTTTTAAGCAGCATACTGTGTAGTACCACTGTTTTTGTAGCAACCTTACATTCTTTTTTGTTTTCAGTGGGAATGTTTACTTACTATCTTAGAATTCATTAATTCAGAGAACACTTTCCACATCATTCGAAAGACATCTCATACTCTTTCCCTCTAGTCCTTTTCAATATATTTTAATATTTTGCAGGGGGAAAACCACAGCTTAGAACAGTAATTATGTAAAAGGGAAACAGCTACTCTTCTAAAAAAAGGAACCAAATTAATTTTAAATTTGTGACAAATCAAAACAAGCTGTATTGGAGATGGCTTGGTCATAGCTGGAATAAACAGTAGGTGAATATCAGGTTTCTGTGTAGAAATGAGAAGTTACTGACTTTAATTACCTTTAGACTACAAGCCTGTCAATTCAGGCAAAAATAGATTTGTTTAATATTTTCCTTGCTAGCTCTTCAGTTACCTGTAACCTCTTAGAACTGCTGAGACTCAGATCAACTAATAAACAGGACTGGATAGGTCTAAAATAATGTGAAGCAAGCCACTGCCTTAACACACTGTGCTAAAATACTTCCCATATAACGAATTCTCATTAAAGTAAGCCAGAGTCATAATGATGGTCGTTACACAGAATTATAGACTATAACATCGATCGAATTTAGTGCACTGACAAGGAAAAAGTGCAGAGGAGTGCAAGACATCTGAGCATTAGGCAGCTGTAGCAGTGTACGACAGACATTCCTGACAAGAAGCAGCCAATTATAGCTTAAATTTCTGGCATATAACCAGTTCTGATTAATAGTTTTCCATTACATTACAGACATATTATTAATGTATTAAAAATGTCAAGCTTTGGCAAGAACTAATACAGCATGGCTCAGTTAGTCTGCAATATCTTCTTTTAATGAGCTTCCATTGATACAGAGAAAGATATTGACCAAAGCACATTAAGGATCATGTGCTGAGCGCTGCTGGGGTTTTTCTGATGGAGCTTATACGATTTGTCTTGCTTATATTTATTTCTGCAGAGTCACTCATGATATGCATTCTACGTTTCAGTGCTCTATTGTTAAGGACAGACCTATTTGAATTATTCTGTATAAAAAAAAATGTCTAGAATAACATTTCTCAAGTTTACAGCTGTGCCAGCTGTGTAGCACTAAGCCTCTAGCTGTGGGCAACACAAAGCAATGGGGTTTTGTCCTCAGTAATGCCTGTGCATTTGACCTTACATAAAAGCAACCAAACAAATCAGGAATAACTAGTGTCTGATGCTGTGATCCTCTGCACCCCGTGGGGCTCTGCTAGTCGCACACCCTGGGTGTTGGGGGTGACAAAGAGGGAGCGACATCCTTTCCTGAGTGAGGGTGAGGGAAAGGGAAGCTGCTGGAAGGACAGTAGCTAATGCATGCAAAGCCTCCGGAGGACGCGCTCCTGGAGCTCTCCTGTGCCGGGTAACGGCGGTACGAACTGCGGGACGTCTCAGGCCTTGAACGTTCCCATGTGCCACAGCCTCTGCAATATGGAAAACACCGGGAGGCACCCGGGGGGCAGCGGCGCTGGAGGCCACTTCTGCTGCCTCTGCTTTCCCCCAGAGCCCCACTCCACCTGCAAAGTTCAGGCCACGGTGAGCTGTTTGAGAACAACGCCACGCAGCTGACCCCCAGACTACAATCAGCTGTGGCTGATTTTAGGTGGCTCTGAGGCCCTTTCCAGGTGGGTAAGTCACACCTCACGCAGCACCTTAACTCTGCAGCTTGAGCAGACACCCCCTTCACACACCAGCTAAAATGCTTCTTGGTGGAATTGGTGCCGGGAAAGAACTTCAGATCTCCTCAGGGGTTGTTAGCAAACACTCCTCCTCTGCCTCCTTCCATCACTGTGAATATCCACCCCCTTCCCCAAACAACTCCCCCCCACAGACCACACCGGCTGGACGCCCCGCACCAGCTCCCTGCCGGGACGTGGCCGTGCAAACCGCAGGGTGGGCTCCTGGCCTCCCTCCTTGGCAAACAGCAGGTATGCGAAGGAGGTAATAAAATAACGTGCCACGGCCTCTCACACAGACTGCACGTTTGACAGAGCGTGCACTGCCACCGAGCACGAGTGAATGAGAGCCAAATCTGGGCATTGTACCACACGGCAGCCAGAGCAGACCTGGCTGAAATCCTGCCGGGGGGTGCGGAGCGCTGCCCGTCACCTCCCAGCACTGGCACCCCCAGAACATCCTTCTACCCAAAGGAAACATGTTTTAAGTTTGTATCCCTAACAGCTTCAGCAGATGGACGTATCTAACCAAGCCCAGGTATAAAAGAGCCTTTGTGTCCACTCCAGTTATTAATTATTTAAGGACAGTTTACAACCAATGAAATTATGCGTATAACAAAACAGAACTGATTCTCGTACCCGCAACTTACATTTAACAAAGCCTAAGTGTTTTATACCTTGCTTCACCTAGACAACTTAAGAACTTGATACTTACACATTCCAGTTTCTCACAATATAAACTTCCAATATTTATAAAAAAATCCCCACTCAACCTCTGTTACAAATGCAAAATTATTAATCTATGCAAACAAGAAGGGACCCTATATTGAACGATTTTATGCTCACTTTCCATCATACTTGCATCAAATACAGTATATTCCAAACAATTGCTGTGGTGCCTTCAGACTCAAATGCCAAGCAAAGTTTAGGTTCTATTTCTATCCAGCTTATTTAACTATTTAGCAGAAAAAGATTTCTTTGCCTCAGGAGGAATTTAAAATGTCAATACCTATTGGCTGAAGAAAATAAAATACAGCATTCTGCTACCAAAAAACTGAGATTCGGCTCTACACTTAAAATATTTCTGGTTTTCCCACATCATTCTTTGCTGAGTGACACCTCACACTACCACTGCCATTACTTGCCGGGTATCATCAGCTGTCAGCATATGGAGAAAAAGCACTTCAGCTATTTAAATTTTAGAGTCAGCATACGTAGCTGCTTTTCAGTTTTTCCTCTAGAATCTTTATAATTGTGGCTTATTGCCTTAAATATCTCCGTACCTAGCATCAATCTGTTCTGCAAGTTTCTCCTCTTAGAATTTAAGTCAGCATTTGGGGCGGTTGCAGGGGTTTTTTATGTCATTATTTTTCACCCTCAATAAGGTGATAATGCCTCAATCAGGCATGCTCCTCAGGCAGTGTATCCGGGGTACTAAGCTTTCAAGTCATGGTGTGAGCTTATGAGTTTCTAACTGTAAGTTCTTAGCCTCAAAACTGAGTGAAAATGAAAGCCTAATGAATCCTGAATTTGTTCCGTGCTCTTGCCAGGTTTTACATACATAGCTAGAAAGTTGTGCCACTTCTTATCTCCGTTACAGGGTTGATGGCAAAGTCCAGGACTCCGTGAGAACATTGCTGCTAGCTGCTGGAAACTCTCTGGTAAAAATCCTTTAAAACTCCAAATATACGCCAGAAATCAGCCTTTTTTTTTTTTTTTTTTTTTTCTTTTTTTTTCCAAATAAAACCCAAACCAAAACAACACCCACACACACCAAAAATGCCAGAAATCAGCCTTTTTTTTTTTTTCTTTTTTTTCTTTTTTTTTCCAAATAAAACCCAAACCAAAACAACACCCACACACACCAAAAAACAAGCCGGGTAAAGTTCTACTGTGTTTTTCTTCCCTTCAACTGGCTGCCCAGACCACAGCGTCTCATCCTCAACCGCATTGTCCTTAGGCAAGACAGTGATTTATTCCCTCTTTAAAAGCATCTCCACCGTTTGTTTCACTCACTGTCTCTGCCAGCATCTCCGCAGAAGTACGGCTGGCTCCGGGCACATCAGATCCGGAATATCGAAAAGTTGATTGCAGAACAATAAAAGTATATTCAGCAGAGGCCAAAAACGCACACGCACCAACTTTGTGAGTACGAAAGCATCTGTTTTATCGGGCTGAGCCGATCTGCGCCGCTCACCGCCATGTGGGGTCTCTTTAGGGGTGCGGAGCGTGTGCGGGAACGGTCAGAAAAGCCGCCTGCGATTTCCGATGCGAGGGAGGGAACCGTTTCCAGGTTGAGTACCGGCGACCTGTCCGCCGCTCCTCGGCCAGCGGGGCTGTCCCCTGCGCCCCCGCCCTCTGTCAAACGGGGCTTCTGATCTTCCTCGACCACCCCCCCCAACTCCTTCCCCCGCGCGGGAAAATCCGCGCTGAGGGGCGGGAGGGCCGGGCGCGGGCCCCTCCCTCGGGGCTCCCCCTCGGGGCTTTTCCCTCCGCCTGCGCGCTGCTGTCGCGCCCCTTCAAAGCCCGGAGCGGCGCCCGGCGGGCCCGGCCCGAGTTCCGCGGAGGAGGCAGCGTCGCGCAGGTACCGCCCCGCCCCGGCCGCGCTCCGCTCCGCACGGGCGGCAGGGGGCGCGCGCCCCGCGCAGATCCGCCCTCGGTCCGCGGCCCG
>NW_015090852.1:9015698-9015998 GCF_001431845.1 Calidris pugnax
CCCGCCGCCCGCCCGCCCGCAGCCCCGGCGGGGGCGGAAGCCGCCCAGCCCGGCAGCGGCGAGTCCGGCGGGGCTGCGGCTGCCCCCTTCTCGCCGGAGAAGCTTTATTTTTCCTTTTTAATTTTTAATTTCGGTTTCAGCCCGGTAACGTGCGCACGGAGGTTGCTTCTGCCGTCCGAGCCCGGGCCCCGGGCGGGCTGACCCCAGCGCCCCGCCGCAGCGGCGGTCGGGCCGCGGGGACGGGGCAGCGTCCCGCCCGCCTCGGCGGAGGGGCCCTCCGCAGGGCTGGACGGGCCTGCA
>NW_015090852.1:9016008-9043148 GCF_001431845.1 Calidris pugnax
CCTCCGCAGGGCTGGACGTGCCTGCAAAGCGCTGGTCCTTGCTCTGCCCACAGCACCCAAGTGCCGCCGAAAGGCAGAGGAAGGGTTATTTGCTCTCGTGTGGTCCTGCTGTGACCGGTCGTCTCACACCGGTCCTGCTGGGCTCCAGAGACACCGCCACTCTGGCCCACGTTGTGCCCTGCCTGCCCCTGCCCTCCTGCACCCGCTCCGCTGCTCTCCTTCTAATGCCAGGCGAACACAGACATCCCCTTCAGAATTCTGCAGGCTATAAAACAGTATCTAAAACTAATAGTATCATTACTGAGTCCCGTGTAAGAATTGTGCTTACTCCTGGCGAGTACCTGACTAGTGAATTTGACCAGCTCCAGGTGCCAGCTCTGGGCGGTGGGACACTGGCTGTATTGTGAGTGCTCAGGAGCTGTGTTTATTGTTTGTTTGTGTGTTTTGCATGTTAAGAGGTGTTAAACGTGTTTGTGTAGGCAACGGTGTTGTTATATTTGGTTGACATTGTTTGGCGTTTTGCAATGCCAGGACGTAACCAGATGAAATGAGGCAATCGATTTCTGGTAGAATAAGAGACCTGTTCTCTATTTGGCTGTGGAATTTGGTAGGCTGTGTAAATAACTGGCAGGAGCTGTTAAGAAGGACATTTTACTACTTTCCCCTATGGCCAGCTGAACTAGCATACTGCAAAAGACACCTGCTAGTTCCGCCCAGCTTTTGTTTCCCTGCATGGGTAGTGGTGTTGCTTTGCTCTGCCCATTCCTTCTCTGGCATCTCTGAGGCTGTGTAACTGCAGGTACCATATACATGCAAAGCCATTTGTGTGGGAAAGCCAGGAACGAGCAAAAGGGTGGAAAAATTCAGCTTCAGGGTCTTTCAAACCCCAAAGCAGTTCTTGCTCTGTTTTCAGTCTCCTGACGCAGGGAGATTTTCCCTGAGCTGGTACAAAAAGATAGAAGATGAAAATGAGTAATTTTCTCTTTCCACTTGAACTGGAAGCGTGTCTGACATCGAGGCTCCATAAGGCCTTTTGTAAAGAAGAGTAGTAGTTGGCAGAGAGCAGAGCTGAGTGTGTTGTATGCGTCTGCTCTGCACCTTGTGCTGCTCAGGTGCCCTAAACCTCACCTATGGGGCTCTGCTGGAAGTTTTCCATCCTCCATGCAGAGTCTTTGGCTTGTCTGCTGAGACCATCACTTGGCTGGTGGGACTGGCTGGCCACAAAGATTAAAGGCAGGAACAAGTCATTTGATATGTCAAACCTCATTAAATTCTTCTGCTAATGATATTAGCCTTCTCTGTATCAAAGCTGGAGCAGCTGGTTCAAGTGCAGTGCCACCAAGTCTGAGATTAGATGTGCTGTACTGGTAAAAATGATGGCCAAAAATCAGATCCAGTTTGAGAATGTGGCCAAACTTCACAGCCAAATTTTAAGCTTATCAGAAAAAAGGGAGCTGATTTAAATTCTTTGTCAAAGGCTGTTGCAAGGATGAAAAAGCAGATGGAATTCGGCAGCTAGAGGAGACTTGCCTGTGTTGTTTTGTTCTGTGTTAGAGTCATAAGCTGGAGTAAGATGGGGAAAGGACAATGCCTTTATAATCACAAGGAAAATATTGCTCAAATGCCTGTATTGAATTTCTATCATCCCCTTTAGTAGCAAGAAACAATTGTTCACGTATAAATGGACTGGGGAACTCACTGCCACAGCACCTTGAGACTGGATTACTAAAGCAGATTTGATATTTAGATAGAAAATAAGATTAACTAAAGTTTGAATGGAATATTTAAAAATGTACAGGCTACTGCAGGTCTCACTACTAGCCTTACTGGGTTGGAAATTGGCTGAAATGAAGATTTAGTCAGTTGCTAAATACTGGAGGATGGAAATTCACAACACTGGGAACATGTTATCTTGAAAGTGCTTCCAGCAGTATTTCTTATGTCTTCTCAGTAATAGCTGGTATTGGCTCCTAACGGAGTCAGGGAAAGGAATTAATTTTTGATTACTGGCCTGAGCATGGGAGCACCTACGCCTGTTAGGCTACTCCTTGCTACAAGGCATAATTTCTACTGGAAGCAGCATAAATTGCTGGCACAGAAGTGGTATCGCTGATCGCAAACTTTTCTGCGAAACACCAGCTGAACTGTGAGTTTTTAACCAAGTCCTAAACCTAATCAAGCTTTGCACGATCTCAAGCTGTGGTTTGGATACTTAGTGCATCCCCTCATGTGCCATTATGAATCTTTTATTACCTGCTCTAGTCCGAGTTGACCTCTAATGATACAGCAGAATAATTTTATTAATGCGTTTCCCCGCAGCGGAGGACGGCTGCGCGGGGCGGCAGCAGCAGGGTCTCAGGCTTTGCCTGAAGTGCCAGGTGTCCCTGGAAATGTGTCCAGAGACAGGGGGGGCTTCCCTCCCTGAAGCCCAACGTTTCAGCGTAATTGGTATCTGAGGCCTGAAGTGAACTATGCAGACGTGACGTGGTGCAGGGGCTGAGGCCTGAGCTCAAAACAGGGGGCTGCTGGCGGCAGGGCCGGTGGCTGGGCAGGGCGGTGGGGAGCAGGCCGCGGCCGCTCGGGCCTGGGCGGCAGCGGGGAAGGTTTGGCTGTGCGGAGGGCGGCTCAGTGCCGATCCCTGCTCTGCAGGGCCGCTGCCTGCTCCACACGCTGCTCTGCAGGGCCGCTGCCAGCTCCACACGCTGCTCTGCTTCTCCGCCGCGCTGCACGCACCCCCCTGACCTCTCCTGCCACCAGCTGCAGGAGGTTTTGCAAAGCAGCGGGCTAAAGGTGTGGGAGACGAGAGCAGGAGGAGCGCTAGTTTGCCCCTGCCTCCCTCTGCTGAGCTGAGACAGGGGTAGAAATAGCCAAGAAATGGCAAACTCCCCCAGAGGCAGAGCTTCTCTGTCCACTTTATTGCTGCTTTGCCCACAGTAGTTTAACCTCCTGTAAAGTCAATTGGTTGGCGAGGATTTGAATGTTGGGTCTGGGTTTGCACCTTTACCGCCTCTAGCAGTGTCATTTCCAGCAGAATGATTGGAAAACTGCATTGAGATAAATGACAAAATCAAAAGGCTTCCACGTTTGTGCAGGCAGGGGGACAAATCCTGACTCTGTTCAGCAAAGCAGCAAATCCACAGACATCCCCAAGCAGCGTTCTGCCACTGCTTGAGCTTCAGCACAGCTCAAGGGCAGGGGACACAGAGGCTACTGGAAAAAAGTCGCCCCTTGCTCTGAAACCTCCATCACAGTACAGTTTGCAAGAGGTTTTCTCTGAGCGGGATGGATGGCAGAACAGAAAAATGCTGGCAGCTACAAGTGCCTTGTCTAGACCAGGGCTTCCATCATAGTGCTCTGCCCAGAGCAGACCCTGCTAGCGGCGCTGGGAAGTTTTAATGGTTAAGGCCAGTGGAGGCACGCAGTAATCTCAAAAGCCCTCCAGCCCCGGAGTAAGGTAATCTGGGCGGCCAGCTGGGAGTATGATGTTGCACTGATGCGCACTACATAAAGAGATATGCGAGTCTGACATCCTACTCCAGCCTCCATTTCCATACGGCTTGATAATGACTTTTTCTCCTTAGAGGGTAAGGAGATCTTTCCCAATCATGTTTCAGGGCTGAAAGGTTCTCTGAACAGGACATCTTGGTCTGAAATCTTGAAATTGGGTATGTATAAAATCTGGGAGAGAGACTACTTTATCAGCAGAGTTTCTCATTTGGCTGGGATTGTTTCCCGCTGGCAGGGGGTGGGACCCCAGTACTCATTCCTGGGGTCTAGGATAGAAAATTAACCATTTCAGGTCTCCTGGGAAAAGCACTTTTGTAATTCCTATACAGTTTCCCAGGGAATGTGGGCAAAGGAGTTCCACGAGGTGTGCCCTCAATGAGAAGGCAAAGTCAGTTATTTGATATAAAAAGGGCTCTTCTGAAGTATCAGACTTGTTGATTCAGAGTTGCACGTAAATTACAGCCTGGATTTCTGCTCACAGGATGAAAAATGTTTTGTTCTAATAATAAATACTGAATCTCTGCTGTTTCCATTTACATAACACACATGACACAATGTGTAAATCCTTGACAATATTTTTTCAGAATTTAGCAGCTTGTTTTTCTGCAAACATAAACATTTATTTTTGGTGTTAATAATTAATAATATGCCACATGCCCATAATAAATGCAAAATCTAATCTTGTATAGACATAAATGTGTCTGCCAAAGTGGTCTTTCTGTGCTGTAAATGACTTTCACAAAGTGGTAGCACACATTCTATTTTCAATCACTGGTGATTTGTTTTGTGAACAGATATGTCATTAAACTAAATTTTTTATCCTTTGAAAATAACAAATACTTCACACATTTTTTTTCAAAAGAAAAATAGTTGGCAATTGCAAAAAAAACGGAAGTAGCTAATATCAAAATCTTTGCAGCTGTATCCAAAGCAAAAGATAGACAGGAATGTGGAAAATCCCAGCAATAGAGGGAAGGGAACATGAGATATAAGAGCATCAGTCCTCATCTCTGCAGCAGAAAGAAAGAAATGACCTCCTTGGGGGTCAAAGTCACTCCTGTGGTTGGACAGGGAATGACTCTACAAGGTGCAGAACAAGATACCGGAGTGGTGCAGGGTAGCAGGTACACCCTTCTCTCACCTATTGATTCCTCCCCTCAGAGCCCAGTATTTTTGGGTTTCATCGTTTCCTAGAAACCAGCAGTAGCTGAGAAACCTCCTGACAAGGCCTTTGGGTTGTATTGCTCTTAATGGCTATCCCACCTGGCAGGTGGCAGAGCGACTGCTCTCGGTTACGGTGTGACTGCTCTTCCTTCCTGCGTTAGCACAGCCGGCAGCAGCCGCCGGGCTGAGAGCTGTGGCTGTGCTCAGCAGCCCCCCGTAACAAACGGGATCATATTTTAACATTGGTTTCTGGTACAAGATGGAATGTAGTTTGTCCCCTCTTCAGTGAAACCACATATAACTGTGGGTCACTAAATTGCACTGGAAAGAGCCGTCTTTCCAGAGGAGGCTGAGCTGGCTGTTGGGAAAAGGTAGGGGTATGCTAACACCAGCGCAGTAACAACATATGGGCTGTTTTATTAGTCTGTTTTGTAAAGATTTCATAGCTTTTCTATTTGTTCTGCTTTTATTTATACTATTGCAACCAACTGATCAAAAATTAGGTAAACACTCATCTTTGATTGTTTAACTGCTCAGTTCATTGGTTGTGGTTAGTAGTGTGGATGATGTGAAATTGGCCAAACCTTCCAGAAAGGGTAGGCCTTAATATTCCAGCATGAAATAAGAGAGGACATGAAAGAGATTTATCTGAAGCTTTTTCATGCTATCATTATGCATTTTGTAGAAGGCAAAGATCATAAAAGTCCAATTGCTATTCATGGGCCAACACACATTAATCAACTCAAAATAGGGTGGATTCAGAGTAATTGGGCTGGGCTGAGACAGCCATTTTTACAGTGACAAACTCCCTGAATGGTATTGTCCAAGGTGCTTTGGAGGAAAATTTTCTACGTTGCCCGTTTTCTGAATTTCCCTCTGCTCAGTTCACCTTCTGCTTGGATGCTCTCACTGCTGGAAACCCCCAGGCACGTAGAGCTTCAGGAAGCTCATGTCTCTGTAACTGAGCTGAGTCCTGGGGGAGCCTACTCCCCCACATGGGTAACCATAGGGTACAGCTGTCAATACAATTGATCAAAAATGTGCACAGTAAAGGTTTTTTTTGCATTTCCAAAAAGGCTTTTAAGAATGAAATGT
This sequence comes from Calidris pugnax, assembly GCF_001431845.1. Lineage (NCBI taxonomy): Eukaryota > Metazoa > Chordata > Aves > Charadriiformes > Scolopacidae > Calidris > Calidris pugnax. The sequence continues at coordinate 9,021,775 of NW_015090852.1, forward strand.
TCTATAGAAATGGCCAGCATCAATGCAAGCTTCAGCCATTTTTCAAGCATAACAGTAAGCATAATGCATTATGAAAAGGAATAGATTATTTGTCCAAAAACATAGGACCCGTTTTGGAAATGGAGGTTCCATCTTTTAATTCTATATTTTGAAAATATTTCATGAGCTTGTCTTTTTTTAGCAGATAGACTTGTCGGGTCTTGGAGTCAGGGACTGCTTCTTACGTTTGCGTACAGAACCTAACACTGCTCTCATCTGAGTTATGCATCTAAGGTTGGACTTGCTACATATAATACTTACAGCAATTAACAGTAATTCATCATCTGTCGTCAGATATCTTCTAGCTGGTAATACTATCCTAAACGACTTTCCTTGTCAAAAATAGCTCTTTAAAGACGTGTAGCCATATAGTGTGTATGAGATAGCTAGCTAAAACAACCAGCCACTCCGAATTTGGTTCCTAAATGGAGCTTAATGTTCAGGTACGATGACGAATACATCTGCTGTGTTAAAGAACCAGCTATATTCTGTTCCCTCAGCAGGGCAAAAGGCACATATTGAGAACTACCGGTTATTTACCAAATCCCACATGAGTTCCTACACAAATACGGACATTGCTTAGTACCAATTTTAATCAGCCCAATATTTTAATATTGAATAGAAACACTCCAGGGATGATTTTCATTGTTCTATTGTTGATGAATTTCTTTCATGGAGAAAAAGCGTAATTTAACATTCGGAAGTGAATTACAGTAGTGCTCTGACATGGGATAAAACACAAGAACAATGGGCAGAAGATAGTATTTGAAATTATCCCTCCCAGTGAAAAGGAGAGATAAGTATATAAAAGCATTTACTACTTAAAAACCTGGATGAAGAGGCATTTTTGGTGGTTCATTTGATAGGAGTGTGGAACTCCTGGAGAGAGAAGTAGGGAAAACTCAGTCAGTTTTCATATGGCTGAACCACTCTTTGTCAGGTAACCATTAGTTTTGATTTGTGGTATACCATTACGAGCCAGTGAAGGGCAGCACTAACCAACGGTTTTACATAACTAGAAAGATCACTAATTATGTTTTCAGGTTTAAAATTATGTAAACATTAATTGTTTGACCGGATTTGCTATGAATTTGGTTGCATTGCTCTATTACTGCAAAACAGTAACTTCAAGAGCATTCTGTAATCGTCAGCGGAATTCTGCAGCTACAAATTAACAGCTTACTTGTAACGGATTTTAGGAAAGGACATTTCATTTATTGAAAAGATTAATTTCTTGCTAAGAGTATAGTCAGTTCAATTACTTTATTAGGTTATAGCATAGGATCTACACATCAAAACAGATTTTAGCAGGTTGAATTATGATTCGTAGCAGAAATATGTAAACAATAATATAGATATTTTTGTAGTTCAGAGGAGGTATGCTTTTCCACCCATAGTAGTAGATGAGATTAGTTCATTTATTTCTGAAGTTTCCTTCAGCTTTTTTAATAGGAAATAATGATTTGTATCTCTGATAAACTCATATTTATGCTCAATGTAGCAGGATATTGGAAAGAACTCTTATTGGCAATTTTTTGTTTTCCTCATGTCTGAAGATTTAACTGTAAACTTGTACAAATGCTTTCAACATACTATCTTATTTACTATGGAGTTTAGGAGGGAATAAATTGAAAAGTGCTCTGCTATTTAGTCTCATTTTCAGTGTCACATGCCCATGTGCACATTTAAAAATTACTTCAACAATCTTTTTTTAACACCCAAAATGTAATATCTTGACTTTCCATAGGAAGCTATATAATACTTTAAGTTAATGCAAACAATAGTTCATCTATTTACTTGTAAAAAAAAAAAAAAAAAAAAAAAAAAACTAAACATCATTCTTAATTTGAAACATCTCATGGGCTTCACTACCTAGACAACAAAGAACTGAGTGCTGCTTCTCTGCCAGAGTGAGTTCTGCTACTTAAGCATCTCGTAGCAGGCCCTACATGTATAGGCTGGCCCGATGCTGTCTGTAGGAACTGGCAAGCTTCCCATTGCCCTAAAATACTTTTAAAAAAAAAAAAAAAAAAAAAAAGCAAGCTATACATCATTCTGAATTTGAAGGATTTGTCATGGCTGTGAAAAACAGATGAATCAGTCCTGTTAGATGATTAAATGAATACCCTGTAAATAAAGGTCTTCACTGCAATTTTATACTAAAGAAAGGTCTCTCCACATATATTCAAATAGCTACCGACAATATTAATTTGCAGCATTGTTCTTTTTTACAGATAAAATAATTATTCTAATGCTAGGAGTATTTGAGTGCTACAGAGAACATGTCTTGACTCAGCTCATAAGTGCAAGCGAGCGCGCATTCAGCCTTACTGTCTGCTTCACATCCATGCCGCCTGCCGTAGCCTCTGCCCACCCAGCCAACCTGCCGTGGGGTCGCCCAGACCCGGGGGTGGTCGCCGGGGCTGAAGGGAGATGGAGAAATGTGTCTGGGGTCTCCAGGAGCAGTTCTGAGTAGAGTGGCTCCCGCTGACCCTTCGGGCGGTAGGCTGCCGATTAGCTTTTTAGACACATGATGAAGATTAGTGCAAAGCCCAGCAGTCAGGCAAGCCCTTGCTTATTAATCCAAAAGTGTCTCCTTTAACTTCAGAACTTTTGGAGTGTGATATATATGTATGAGTAATCATTGTGTATACCTCCACTTTGTGCAAAAAACAAGTTTGTGAGGAAAGTTTTAAATGGTTGCTAGAGTTAACAGAACTTCTTGCTTTATCTGGAATTATTTTTGTTGTTGTTTTGTCTGCTCTGAATATTTGAAGTACTAATGTGAATTCAGATTGTGCCACTTACTGTGTACTTGCAATATTTTGCATGATGTGAATGCTTTAGTGTTGGTTTGTTGTTGTTTTTTTTAAGATTTCTTTACAGAAATCTTTCGGGCATACAGCTGGCCTTCCTGCCAAAAAAAAAGTGCAAGTGGTGGAGAACAGAGTGGAAATGGCATCTGTGGCACTTCAAGCATAGAAAAGTAGATATTTGGTCCACGTGAGTTACCTTGGTTCTGTAGTGCAAGAGGATGAGATAGGCAAGGATTCAGGCCATGGAAGAGAACTAAATTTGGGAGGATTAATTACAGAGAGGACCCAACTGGGAGCCTTAAGGCTTAGAGGTAGGCTTTAGGTGGGCAATGCCCTGGGCACCGTCTCTGCAGCCCAGGGATGGCTCTGCTGAACCACTTTTGAGTGAGGTGCAGGTTTTATTTCCTCTGTTTCACACAGACATGCGATTCCTTCAGCCTGGCAGTAGAGCGGAGGGAGGTTGTCAAGGCCAAGATGGCTCAAGTTGTTTTCTTTCTCTAGCAGACTTGTGTGCTAACTAAACATAAATATAAAGATTTTCACATTCCTATAGTCAACAACATTTATTTATATTTTAAATTTCACCTGCATTGCAAGACATTTATTACTATATTTAATATGCAAGACTGTCTAATTAATGAATGAAAAATTCCACTTCTCCTTTTTAGGGATTAAAATAATATTTTATGGGATGTGTCTGGGACATTGGTTACAAATTAAAATGGCGACATTCTCTTCAATAATAGTTTTTATGTTGGAGAACCAGACCAATAGATCAGATTATAGAAAAGACGAATGAATCAACAAATGAACTAAATGATTAAAAGCTTAAGCTGGCACTGAAGTTTATGTGTTTACTCTGATATGTAAAACATCTATTGATCTGAAGTTTGACCAGTAATATTTTCAAATTTATTGTCATATATATCATTATTATTGTATTCGCTTGTATTACAAGTATGCTAGTTTACCTGAGTATGTCCCTGGCACTTCTGCCTGTAAACTGCTCACCCGAGGTGCTGTGGTTGCTCAGACATCTTGAGGAGCTCTGCTTTCCATCTTAAAAATAGAAAAAAAAAAAAAAAAAAGAGCAGGATGGAAAATGTTTCGCCCAGGTCTAAATATACCAAATATACCAAGGTCCTGCATTGAGCACCTGATTTCTCCTTTGGTAGTTTTATTTTTCAGTTAAGTCTCTTCTAATGCTTGGTAAAACTGCACTTTTAGAAGACTCTAGTGTCTGAATTTGTGAAAATACTTCATAACCAGCTAGGGTATGTAGGTTTCAAGGTCTCAGCATTTTCAAGCCTTGGCAGGGGCAGGGATGAGGAGCAAGACCCGGGCACTTGCCCCGTGTTGGCCAACAGGATTATTTCATACTGTGAACGTCACATTCAATATAAATTAGAAAGTTTGCTGAGGAGCTATTTTTCTTCCTTGGTGGCTACCATCCTGAGAACTTCTTGCCCTGGTGCTGGACTCCTGAGGCCTTCCCTTCCTTCTGAAGCCATTGCATTCACAATGTCCGACATTTGCTGTTGATTGCTGGGAGTGCACAGCTTCTACTGATATAATGAACCGAGTATAATCCTTGTATATTTTATGTTGATATCAGGATCAATATTGGTTCTTTAGTGTTATTAATGTTAATTATCTTGTCTTGTTTTCTTAAATCCATTTATATTTCAACCATCAGGTTTCCTTCTTTTTTCCCTGATTTCCCTTCCCAGGTGGGGAGGGGTCATGGGTGAGAGAATAATTGTCTAAAGGACAATAAATTGTTATGGATCCCTCAAACCATAACAACCATGTAGGTGCATCAGTTCACTAGCAGCAGTGTGCGTTGTGTGTGACAGCAGGCTGAGGAGAGCTGGTGGGGCTATTCCTGGCTGTGGATGGTGCTGCCATGTCCCAGAGGGCTGTGGCTGGAGAGGGAGTGAGAGTGGCCCGGGGCTATCGGCAGTGCCTCCTCCCTCAGGACAGGGTTGTGTTTCCAAGGAAGAGCAGTGGATCAGAGATGGCCAAGAAGCGAAGGCTATGTGAGTTTGGCTGTTGGCATGAAGAAGAGCTGGAGGAGAGGGAAGGCAGGAGGAAGTCAGACCCACCTACAGCATGGACTCATGTCAGGCTTGTGAGCTCGGACCTCAGGGCAGTGCATCTCTGCAGATTTTTTGTTTGTTTTCAGAGATCTGTGTTTCTCCAGGGCTTTTAAGAGTAAGGTTTCTGTGGGTAGGTGTTTCTTTTCCTAATCCCTTGTTCCTCCTTTTCTTGACGCATCCTCTGAAAAGGCATTGTGTTGGACATCATACACAGCTGTGACCTTGATGCTGCTGGGTAAGGGTACATGTGCGCCCTCCCCTCCTCTGAGTTTGGACCTTTTGAGGGGTCCAAGGACCGGTTTCAGGACCTGAGAGGATGGGTACTCGCTGTACCATGCTCCAAAAAGGCATGTGCAGAGAACAAAAGATGTGAACCTGGAGATTTATCTTATAAATAGAGCTTGAAAGAAACTGCTTACAATAGACAAGTAATTCCAGAAAAGCAAAACTGGATCAAGCTGAACCTGGGGTTTGTTAAGAGTGAAAAGCTAGGCAAGGACACAGTTTGTTGGTAAAAGAGAAAGTACAAAGGATCTCCAAAGGTAACTAGTTTAGCAGAATTAATTTTTTTTTTTCAGACATGCACAAACACAGAAAAAGTATTAGAAAGAAGTGTTTCTGAAATCAGAAGTTAAATGCCAAGTTAAATGCATCTGCAGTTGATGCTAAAGCTACAACTGCTTTCAACAGATGCAGGGCTCATATTTGGGTTTTTCGAAGATGCCTGCAATGTGTCTGTTGAGGTTTAAGCCCAGCAGGCAGATAGGACCACACAGGTTCTCACTCACTCCCCCTGGTTGGAGCTGGGGGGAGAATTGGAAAAGTAAAAGCAAAAAAACTTGTGCATTGAGATAAAGACAGTTTAATAAGTAAAGCAAAAGCTGCTCATGCAAACAAAGCAAAACAAGTAATTCATTCACTGCCTCCCAGCAGCAGACAGGTGTTCAGCCATCTCCAGGAAAGCAGGGCTCCATCGTGCATAATGGTTACTTGGGAAGATGAATGCCATCCCCCTGAACATCCCTCGCTGCTTCCTCCTCCTTCCACCAGGTTTATGTACTGAGCATAACATCATAAGGCATGGAATATCCCTTTGGTCAGTTGAGCTCAGATGTTCTGAGTGTGTCCCCTCCTGACTTTTTTATGCACTCCCAGCCTGCTTGCTGTGTGTGAGGAGCAGAAAAGGCCTTGACTGCTCAGCTACAAAATAAAAACATCAGTGTGCTATCAACAGTATTTCTCATCCCAAATCCAAAACATAACACCCCACCAGCTGCTAGCAAAAAAGCTAACTCCATCCCAGCTGAAAACATGACAGTGCCCTTTGGGCCTTCTACCTTCTTTGGCTGTTCAATTTCATCAGCTTTGATTGCAGATCTAGGGCTGGGTTCACAGGGACTGGGAACTGGGAGAGCATGTTTTGACATGAGCATCTGCCACAGAGGAGAATTGGGCTACTGGCTTCTAGTCCTGCCCAGCATTTCATGCAGATCAGAATCAACATCAGCTAGAGCTGTAACTTTAAGCATGTGTATCACTCTGACTGTCCAGTGTGCAGTGCCCCTCTCTATTTTTTCCTAAACAGAAAAATGGTAATTAAAATTATGAGGAACATACAATTGGACATTGAAGTGGTAGAGCAGAAAGAGCATAACCAACATATGTAAGAACATAAACTAAAATACTTGTTCTTATTTTTTATATTCTTTACCTGATGGCTGAAATCACAGATTATATCCAGAATGAGAAACATTGTGTGCTTGACTACTATATATTGCAACATTTAAAAAATGTATTATTTATAGAGTCATAAATATATTATTTTACATTTGTAGATATTTAGTGGCATGAATCTAAACAATATTTTTACAGGAAACAAAAACATGCTGCTCTGATTGGAAACTGAAGTGACCTGGCTGGAACAATCCATAATGGGCACCACCAACAGGCGAAATGGAGCAGGGAAGCCAACATAAAGATGGTAAATATTCCTGTGAGAGTAAGGGCAGTACAACTTATAAGTGCAGATGCTGAAGCTTATAGGTAACTCTACTTAGGGGAATAATTTCATATTAGTTCTTAAGGATTCTTTTGTCTGTAATTGCACTCTCTTGTAAATAAATATGCAGAATATCTTACCAAACAGAAAACACAAAATCTCTTACAATAGGGAAATGCAATATTTAGAGTCATATCATGTCACAAGTTGTTGCCTGGACACCCATTTACTTCTGAGAAACTTGGTCCAGCTATCCTGAAATAGATGCTTCATATTCTTATAAAAAAAATTCTGTTAGAATTGGGATCTGAACTAGTTTTGTTTTTTTTAAAGGCTCTGTTTTGCTCAGCCCAACAACCAGGGAGTTCAAAAGACAAGCATTTCTCAACATGAATAACCTGAAATGTATTTTAAAAGAAAGCCATTGGAAACATTGTTTTCTAATATATTTCATAGTTTAGTGATGCTGAGTAGTGCAAAAATTGTGGAGAAATGCATCTAGAGTCATTTTGTCACAGGACTTTTATAGAAAGTGTGATTAGTCTCATAATGAATAACAAACAATATGTGGCTGGAACTGCAGGGAGGAAGGACATACATGACTGCAGTAGTGGTCTTGCAGGCCAGTTAGGGGTGTTAAGGTCCTCTTCTCTCCCCTGAGTGCAGAAACGATCATTTGGCAGCACAAACAATTGCTGTTCAATTGTATTTCAATACACAGGCCTCTAAAAGAGTATGGGAAGTGAATTGAGATGTGTGTCGGAAATGACATTGGCATGGGAAGTCTATCCCCTTGCTGTGGTGCTGTCTTGGATAACTTGTGCACAGTTGTCTCACTGCAGCTGTGGGCTTATTATCACCATCAGATGCACCCACTTGCTTATTTCTGCATCCTTTTATTCACAGCAAATGAAAACCAGAAGGTCCTTTTCAGCTGTATGCGTGTTCTCCGGTCGATCCAATAACTTCATCTGTTTTCTTCTGCAGATAGGCTGCTTTGCTTCCATCTGCCATGTAGATCTCTAAAGTCTTGTGGGAATTGCTTAAACAACACTGATGTATCGGATAAGAGAGGCATTTACGATGGAACAGATAAAGAACTTTTTTTTTTCCCCTTTTAACAGTTTTGAATCAAGTAGTTAATAGAAGGTTATTGTTTCATGTAACTTGATGGCTCCTTGGCAGCTTCCTGAGAAGGTGGGAATCCTTGGATGGTGTTGTTGCACCACGGTGACATAATACATGTGACATCATTCTCTACCACAGTGGTTGTCAGCAGGAGGGTGGAATTAATCCAGCAGCCTGGGGATTTCTGGAGAAGCTACTTTAGTTTTGTCCTGGCAGATACTGGAAAGACTAAGGGTACCAGTAGGCCGAGGTTCTTGTTAATGCCATCTTTGCTCCACCCTGTATGGTATGTTAACCATACCTCAGTTATCTGTCTATATCTGCACCTCTCAATCCTATTACCAATTACTGGAACCAGCCACTCTCCATATGTATTTTAGAAATTAGTTTCTGATTATTAAATCATGACTGTATGTTAACACCCATTATTTTTATAAACCCAATGCAGACTCCCATGCATTATAAATAAATTGTATTAACTCCAGTTCATATGAAATATTTATAAATATTATGGAAAGGGCTCACTTTCTGTGCATAGTTATTAGACATTTTAGATTATAGAAGATTGCAAATGGTCAATTATGTAAAATTATGAGAATACAGACTTAAAACTAGGCTCATAATCCTACGACAAGAGAGACACACAAACCCAAGATTCCAACTGGGTTCAAGAAGAGTGACATGCTTTATGTTTCTTAATTATCTTTATTTCCCAGTAGTATTGCTATTGCCAGAGCTCAATTTACTATATGCCAATGAAAGAATAATAAGTTGCAGAGACACTCCTATATCAGATGAGAGATTTTCACTCTACTGTGCTGTCAGAACATAAACCCATAGGAGACAGATGATTTTAGCTATACTGCGTTTGACTTGGAGCAATTTTGGAGTTTGGGCAAAATTCAGTTGTGAAGTGAATGGTTCTTACCAGAAAACCCTGCTGGAAATGGGCAATGAGGCTATTGATGTCACTGAATGTTAAGCAGCTAATAGGAATTACAGATCTGAATATTTTTGTAAATCTAGGTCATAACTCCTAACTGAGTCTTTGAAAATATCCCCTGGTGTGGTAATAAAAACCAGAAGCCAGAGCAGGAGGACTGAGGCTGCTGGTTTGCAGTGCTCTAGTTTATAGAGTGGGGAAGGGCATGCTGAGTGACAGGAAGAAGTTTTTTAAAATGTTCTTCCAGGTTCCACTAAATCTGATGGAAAGCAATTTTGCTTTTCTGGGAGAACCTTGTGAGACCAGTGACAAATACATAAGGAACCCAAGCCGGCTGGTCATACACCTGCCTGTTGGTTTGCCCACCAGGGGTTAGAAGCTTCTCAGGGTTCAGAGGCTCAGCTTGGCGTCTGTCAAAGCTGATGGAAGTCTTGTTTTGGTTACTGAGGAGAATTCAGGTGAGCATTCAGCTTGGAAAACCTTCTGGCAAAAGTGCCTCTCTCATTTCTCACCAGCTACAAGAGATTTCGAAGATGCAGGGACAGTGCTTGTGTAATTCACTGTGGTGCTAGGCTGGCTTGGGGGCTCCCTGATCCACAGCTGCTTTCTGCCATCCCTGTGGGAGGTTGTGGGTCCCTGTGAGCTCTGATCTCTCATTTGTTAGTGGCTGGGGGAATATATTTTGGAAAGCACTGTTACGTGTTCATCTTTTCTTCCCAAAGCATCTGCTGTTGATCAGTGTTGGAGATCAGATATTAGACTTATTCTTAGCCCTAAATCTTAGTTTCCAGAGTAACTGCTCATATAGTTGTTCCTTTAACTATCTTTTAACTGTGGCTTCCTCTTACCCAGCTCATACATCAACCTTTGACTGTAAATATGTTTTGTAGCATAAACAGTCCTCTGATCCCAAACCCTAACTCTTATTGTTGCTAGGAGTTCTTACAAACCCACGCCTAGACAAGACTCTGGGTTTTTATCGGGGAACCAGCCAGTTTCCAGCATTCATTCGTTTCCTCCAGCGTGTTGTGATAATGTTGCACTGAAATGGCTGTGGTTCGAGTCAGCTCAAGTCAACACCGGAGAAGCAGAAAGCCTATTCGAGGAGGAGAATACAGTAAAGCTCAAGTAAGGGTCGCACAGCGATTTTGGGAGTGGAATGTCTTTTGAGATGTTTTACATTTTTGTTTTGGTAAGGAAGCTCTTCTAAGAGGACTTGGTGTGGTCTTTAACATAAACATGATAAACCTGTTTACCCAACCTCCTTTCATCCACAGCCTTTTTATAACTAAATCTAGGTTATGTCCCTAGTTAGAAAAGTTAATTAATAAATTTGTTAAATGCTTGTACAGCACCTTGAAGCTGTAAAGTGCTATCTAAATCCTGAGTACTAGCAAGTCTCAATTATGGTACAGCATGCTAATACAAATATGTTTGATGTCCTCAGAACATTTGGACTAAGTGGAGTATATTTCCTGTTGAGAATAGATTTTGCTGGTTGGAAACCATGCCTTATGAAATGCAGACTGCTGTCAAAGCATCCAGTTCAGGAAAATAACAACATAAAGAAACATAATTTGCAGCATTAAAGTGGCATTTTCTAAATATTTGAAAGCAGGAGTAAAAGATTCCAAAGTAACCCCTTTTCCTTGTTTAGTCTGAATCATGTTGCTTTGCTGATTATAGAAGCACCTGCAAGTTTTATTATAGTGGTATTGCATTTGACTGTAGTTAATGGTCTGACTATTTTCATTATGTATTTTTATGAGTTTATCATTTGGACATTTTAAAATGGAAACATAATGAAAATCATAATAGAATTAGGAAGCTTTTCTCCAGAAGAACAATTTTCTTCATAGCCTGCTCCTACCAATACCACTTTTCTCAGTGTAATTAAGCAGGGGGAGGGTGTTGGCTTTGGGAGTACTGGGACTTGCTGTGAACTCCGGGACTGCAGTCAGGGAGAAGACTTGTTCTAAACCAGCCTTGCTGTCACTGTAGTTGCAGGGAAAATGTAATAAGATGCATGATAAGACTAAGAGAAAGTGTAGTCTAAGTCAGATTCCTCTTCTATTTTCACACTTAAGACAATGACTTCTCCCTGTGTATACCAGACTGTACTTTATTACCATAAGCTTTCTTTGACTTAAAATATCTTTAGCATTCGGATTCTCGAGTGTTGAAGCTGTCAGGCAGTGCCTCAGCAAGGAGAATCTATTTTTTTCCAGGGAAATATTTCACATCATTACAATGCTTTTCAACCCTGACTAGGGATAGTTTATGAACTACAATGTCACTGCTAATGCCAGTAAAGAGGTCACATTTTTCTGTGATGGAGAAGAAAAACTGTGCCTAAGGACACCACAGAATGCTCGTACATTTTGGGTAAAGAGCTGTTAGACTTCTAACAGCCATGTCAGAATCCATATGCTCGTAATTGAAAACTGATACTGGATAATTAAGCCATGCCAACAGATAGCCTCAAAGATATGCTACCAAGGATACAGCATGCTATTCATGGCATTAAAAAAGCTTGAAGGTAAAAAAACTCTGAATTGCTCACCATTAGGCTGGCTCTGCTGCCATTGAAGTCAAAAGTAGAACTCCTGTCAGCCTCCATAGGACCCACGCTGCACTACTGACACATGCGTCAGATAATTTCATCATTAATTGCATGATCAAATATCTTAATTGTAAATCTGACTCAGCCTTACTCATCAGTAACATATTAAAAGTATAGATGTGTAAAGAGCAACTGTTCTTGAAATGACTATTAAGCCTTCAGCATTATGTTTTGGTTTTTTTTTGCCAGATGAAATTAAAGTTGAGAGGAAATAGAGAAAACCCCGTTCAGAATAGTGGTCTGATAGGAAATAGCTGCTTATGCGGTGGTTAGGACGTCACCCAAGTGATGGTTAAGAGAATAATTCGAGGAGAACTTTGGCACCAGCCTGCTTATGGGTTGCTTTACCTCTACTCCCTGGGAGCCACCGTGCTCTGGCAGAAGTAATAAATCACAGCAGGTAGGGCTGCGAAAGGCTGCCCGGGTCCCCAGCTGCACCCTCCCTCCTGCAGGCTCCCTGGGCGCCCTGCCACCCTCACAATTCCTCTGCGCCAGGCTGGGGGCAGAACCCACACTGCACAACTGCTTTCACTGCAAAAACTAGCTGGCCTAAAACGCTCATTTTGTAGCTTCAAAATCTTTTGTAATGCTGCTTCCTGAGACCATGATTAATCCCCATCTTTTATGTCAGCTGTTACCCTGAAAAGCATTTCTGAATAGTGCTCAGGTCCCTGGGTGCTTCCCCCTTCCAGGCTACGGCCATTCGCTTCCTGCAGTTGCTCTTTGTAAGGCAAAGGCAGTTTTTTCTGCTATTTTTGCTTTTAGCTCTATTTTCTCTGATATTTTCTATCCTATGGAAATCAGATGACAGGAAAAACTACAGATGGAATTAAACTGAGTAATCCTCAATTTCATTATTCCAGACTTGTACCTATGTTTTGCATATCTGAAAGCTGGTAATGATTTTTCTGTGGATAATTTATCATTGATGCAACCTTTTCTTGTCTCACCTTTTCCCCTATCTTATCAACTGAGACCAAGTCTGTAGAATAGAAACATCCTCCACTTCCCTGCCTAATGCTGTACTGAGACCTGCTGGCTTCTCTGCCAGTGATCCCACAGCTGCAGCACCACTCTGCAGCGTTGGACTTTCCTTAGCTATCTCATGGTTTTTATATTAAATGCATGAGATAATATTGCAGACAAGTTAAGCTGTCTTCAGTATATGCTTTTTGCTCCCATAACACAGCGGCCGTGGGAATGGGCTGCTCTACTTTAGCCTACTCTTGGACACCCAGTATTCTTCCACAGCTTCACCAACACACAGAACTTCTGTTTAGCCAAACACCTGCTCATCCCCTACCTGCTTAATTGCCTAAATCTCTGATTTCCTGTTTACTTTAAATCTTGTTTTGCAGATTATTTTTTCGATGTGTCATTTGGGTTGTAGAAGCTTCTTGTCTTTTCATGTGAGTGTCTTTCAGTTGAGGTAGCCCATCAGAGCAGGCTCCCTGGTCCTGTGTGACCTCAAAGGACTTCTTGTCCACAGGAACTTCAAATCACTATTTAAGCTGATTAGTAAAGAGCATTTACTATAGATATTAAAATCCTGAACACTTAAGAGATCTCCACACTGTGTAAGCTGTTATGCAGCATCTACGCTGTTTGTCTTTTTTTCTGAAGTAGTTGTATTATAATTTCAGTTCTCCCTGTGAGCAATTTCCAGTGTTGATCAAATGTTTTCTGGTGATTCCTGAAGCTTCCTGGCTTTCATCTGGGGTAGTGACCCGAACTGTATTTTTGGTGTATGCAATTTCCTTCTTGAGAATGATCAGGAATCCTAATACAGAGTTGGGAGATCGCTGTGTTTTGTTCCCAGGCACTGAACATCTTCACCCACCAGGCTGTCCAACTGGACAGAGCTGCAGTTAGTATCTGAAGTATCTGTTTTGTTTGATGGTGAAGTGATGGATTGTCACAGTGTGGATCCTTTCCTTGTTTCTTCAGTAAATATTAAGACTATTTTGTGCTTTACTGGGTGAAATCCTATACTCATTTACGTGAATGTAATACTACTAATGTTCATTGGATTATATAGTTAAAACTGAGCAGAACTTAATTTATTACGTTTTGTTTGGTTACATGCAATTTCTAATTAAAAGTAGTGGTTCCTGTGATAGTTTTTGTATTCTTTGTAGCATGTGTGCATTTTAAAGAAACATACGGTATATATTGAGATCATACCAACTGGCATGAGGGTTTCTGGAGCAATTGCTTGAACTGAAATCTTCAGTAAATAGAAGAATAAAACCCAAGGTAAATATTGGTAGCTTTATAGTTCCCCATAGCACACCAGGGAGTGCTACAGGAAAGGAGTCAATTTCTAGAAAGGTTTTATTTTTCAGTGCTGGTTTTCCAGTGGATATAGTGATCTGGATCTGAAAGTGCACAAAAATAGTTGATTTCACATAAGCAAAATGCTTTCTCCAGCACTCTTATCTAAGCACCTGATACAGAAATGGCCGGTGAGATGTGTAAGAGATCCCCAAGCTACAGCTCCGTTAGCCTGGCTGAGGTGAAGACCCCTTGGCACGTTTGTGTGATGTTGTGTGGTGTGAGACCTCCCTGCCCATCCCAGCCAAGGTGGTGTGTCCACAGCATGACGTGGGCTGGATCCCTGCAGTATGTGGAGGGGGTGAAGGGGTGCATCTCAGCCTCTTCCAGAAGTGGACACTGCCTCTCTCCTTTGATGTCCTATTTAGTGAAGCTTTAAAACCTCCCTTTGTCTGGTTCCAGTTCTCGCTATCCAGCTTTATTCTTCTGTTACTATGAAACATGGTTGTAGATAAGAATATTCTCCAACAAAGTATATGAAGAGAATTGTACTTCCCAGTATTTATTAACATGTTACTTGGATGTGACTTCATTAGAAGTAACAGTACAAATGTGCATTAAAATATATAAATGATTTAGCTGGTGAAATTATCTTAATTAACAAAATTAACAATATCCCTTTCACCAACCAGTGGAAGAAAGGAACCAAGCATGGGTAAGGGAAGTTGTTTTATTTTGATGAGAAGTATGAATTACACTTTCTTAAACCAGAATGCTTCCCAGTTCCCCACCCCACTCTGAAATTCTGAGTGCAGGGCCAGAAGAAGCTTGAGATTGACCTGTCAAACCTTCTCTTTCTTGTAGACCATTCAGTTTCTCCCTGTCTGCTATCAGGCTCAATAACTTGCTGAATTCATAATTAAAAATATCTTCTTAATTTTTAGTTTGAATTAATTTGCCTTCAGCTTTCAGCCCTTGCCTCTTGTTATGCTTTTTCCTGCTAGATTAAAGATCCCTTTAGTGCCTGGTATTTTCTCCCCACGAGGTGCTTATCTGTTGTAATCAACTCACCACTCAATCTTCTTCTCGATAAGATAAACAGATTGAGCTGTTCAGGTCTCTCACTGTAAGGTATTTCCTCCAGCCTAAAATAATGTATGTGAGCCTCTTCTGCACATTCTTCATTTTTTTTTAACATCCTCTGCCTTACACGGCTTCTCATATCTAAAAGGAGCAATCTACCACAAAAATTGCCTTTCCCCCCTCCCCCCCAAGGAACAATCATCATACAATGACCCTATGCAAGCCTCAAAATAACAAGAACTGGATTTCTTTTGACAGCATTCATTTATTAGGCAGTGAGACCAGCTGAATGTGTCTGAATCTTGCTGCTTTGCTTTTGCGGGAACCAGATTGCACCAAAAGCCTTTGATTCATCAGAGGGGAAGGTGAGCAGTGGCACATGTCCCCAGGAGGGGCCACCTAGCCATGTCACAGCTGCTGATGTGATGGACTTAGTGTTGGACTTAAAACTGGAAGCTTTGTGAAGGGGGCAGGAATCGTGTCCAGCCCGGGGACAAAGCTGGGGATAATGCTGTGGCCAGCCCTGCTTTGCCAAACCTGGGAGCATGCTAATACCAGAGCAATTTAGAGATTTTAAACCTACCCAATATCAAGTAATAGCTTGATACATATCGCAGGTGCTGAGTGCTGGTGGTGCAGCCTTTGGGGTTTATCTTGCTGTGCAAGAGAGGGCTGAGAGCAGGAAAAAACTGCTTCCCCATTTGTAGATGTTGCACAGACCCCTTGTTTACTACACTTGTCATACTCACTGGTGGTGTTGGTAGTGATGTGGCCCAAGAACCAAATGGTATCAGCCATCATAAGTTTAAAAGTGTGATTTGCCCAAATTCGGTAATTACCTCACTTTAAAATGAGGTAATTACCAAATGGAGAGTGAGTTCTACATTATTAAAAAGGCAGTCTTAGGGCTAGTAGAAAGAGCAGAAATGTAAAAGACATACTAAGTAAGTTTCTCTCTTATCTTTGTATCTGGTGGAATCAAACTGCCTTTGGGAAGTCAAAGCGAATCACAGATGAGTTCCTCCTGATGCTGTTGTACTGAACCTGGCTGTTCTGTTGTCCTTGACTGCAAACTTCCATGTGAGTGTAGGGGAGCTGCCCAGTGAGACTTCACTGCGTGGCCAGGGCCTAAATAACCAAAGATTCCTGCACTCTTATACAGGAATGCTATATATGGTGAAACACACAGCATTCATGCCTTCAGCTGCTGAAGGACTGAGGAGATGATGTGTTGGGATTTCAATAGTCGTCTATGACCAAGCAGTCATGGTTCAATAGTTTTTCCATGCTGTTTAAAAAAAGCTATTTAAGAAATTGCTAATACCTCATTTAAAACCTTGATCCTTTTGATGTGATGACAGGGGGTCAAGCCTGGAGGCGGTGTCACAAACAGAAAGATACGAATGTTCAGCATATAGAAGTATTCATTAATGACTCATAAGCAAGTATGCCTGGCTACTAATTGGATATTTTTGTGCAGAAGGATTGTATTTATGGGCTCCATACAATCTAACTTATTTTCATTCTGCTGCTTGCAAGGCTATCTTTTTGGCAGGAAGAACTCATTAATCAAAATCCTTCCTTTTGTAAATGACAGGGTGTTGGGAGGGTGGGGAGAGAGGAGGGCAGGTAGAACATGCATCTGAAATGCCAGAGAGATGCTGTGCTGATACAGCTCATACCACCAAGTAGTAAAAGGCATGCCAGAAAAGAGGAAAGGCTCTATTCTAGTCTTCCTTATGTCAGTGCATCATTGATGCAACCTCGCTCTACTTCTGCGTGTGAAATCTGAAGTTATACTTGTATGACCCTTTTGTATCTGGTAATTTTTTTAAAGCAATGCAACTTAAATCCATTCTGCTTACCATCAAAGTATTTCAATTAACATTTTACACCTGATGCAATTTTCTTATTGTCTCAGGGTACTCGTTGGGGTCCCCAGGGTTTGTTGAGGAGCTGTGGGGTTTGGGCAGAGAGCCTGATCCTGCTCCTGCCAGGCACAAGGTCCTCCCTTTCTGCCCATGTGCAGTGGTTGCTCCCCAGCTGCCAGGGGCAGCGCAGCCTGGAGAGCAGGACATGCACAGCAGCAGTGGAGTGTACCTACTACCTGGAAATAGAGAACCACTACATATGTGCTTAACAATGTGCAAGGGAAGGCTGGCTTTTTCAAGCCATTTCCTTGGCTTGTGCCCCTCAAGCTAAGGCCTCTGCTGTTTTCATATTTTAGTTTTCTTGAGCAAGAAACAGATGTAATTTAAACAGATAAAAAGGATATCTCCACCCTTTTAAAGAACTGAATTATGCATTCTCTGAAACAGTTTTCTTGGCACAGAAAACTTGGTAGGTAGCTCTTTTTGCTTACTCTATATCATAAGCTAACAGGGATTTCACATGTTTCACTGGCAGAACCACCTTTTATCCTGCTCTAGCAAGGCCAGATTGATCTATTTTTTAAGATAATAAATACGTCATTGACCCTGTCTGCTAGGATACTTTACGAATTCATTAACACCTTCCTATGTTGTATTATTTACTGTCCTATACAGCTATGCAAAGAAAGCTGCAGCCATTGTACTGTAAATCACTTGTACAGAGACTGAAAGCAGTTGCTGTTAATGAGATAGCTCACCTACCACTCACATGTCAGAGATGTTATTAAAAGCGGTATGATGTGCACAATTTTAGTGGAGGCTGATTTTCTGTCTGTAATAAAGGGAGGAAAAATGGACAGGATGTTTGGCCACACACCTGAGCAGACCGTCTGCGATGCCAGCACTTTGCAAAGAACATTAGAGAAATTAACTGAGATGTCCTTCTGAGTAACCAGCTTTTCAAAGTCTAGCATAAGCTCTTTACTCATTGGAAGGAAATATTTCAAGGAGGATAGAGAATTGTTTTTAATGGAGGTAATCTTCTAATAAATTACTTCTGACCAAGGGGAGACTTGGAGGGGCAAGGTAATCCCAGAGTAAAGTTGATTTAACTTCTCTATTATCCTCAGGAAGGCTCTGGGATTGGAGTTTTGAAGAGCCGTATGTGATGTTTTTAAAAGGTTTCAACAGAGGCTTAAACTCCTATAATGTTAAATATGCTTTCTGAAGTGATGAGATTCTCATACCAGGGGCAAGACATGAGCAACATGTTTTGTGGGTGCACTAAAGCAGACAACACTGGCTTTTCTGATGAGGTTACAAGATGCAAAAATACATTATTTTTTTTTCCTGTGTAGAGTCTTATTACTTTCTAAAGTAGCAACGAGCAGGTGTGTTACGTTTTTCTCTGGAATTCAGCGATGTATGTGTAGGGACCTTGTGCTTTTGGTTTGGTTATTGGTGGACACAAATGTACATCAAAGCTGCGCCTGATGCAACCTCTGCCCTCATGCTTGAGACCTGGCGTGAAGCACGTTGGCAGGGCGTGCTGACAGGGCTCCTGGTGTAGCTGCCTGCCCTCCCTGGCCTGTGCATAAAGAGAATATGACTCCGCAAGTCTTGAGAACTGGCACCTTTTTCATTTGAGTACAAGAAGAAAACCTGATATTGTCATTTTTCAACAGGATGTTCTGATTTGCATTACAAAGCTGGGAAGAAAACATGCATTTCATCTGCTGTGACAGTTGGCCTTCTGAATTACACTTATCAGCCATATTAGCCCAGCGGCCTTTGGCAGAAGAGGAGCAGGGGTTGGTAGCGTTGTTCTTGCCTATCATGGACAATGCACGGCTCCGGATTTCTGCATTCTCTTCAGCGCTTTGGTGGCATTTATAAATGTGACAGCTGCGAATTAGCTCAGCTATTTACAGGCTGGATTGCACATGGCTCACTGACAGGGAAGGTGCAATAGATTTTTTTTTTTCTTCCCGTCACTTAGTGTTTGATATCCACCAGGAAAGCTGTGGCAGCTAAATGTAATAGCGGTCACAAGCCTCGATAAGACTCTGCTGATCTATTTGCCTTGCTAATTTCTGTAGACAGTTATGTTTGCATCTGCGGTCGGTCTCGGCAGGAGGATCTTCCTTTTACAACTCTATGCGGTCGTGTTGTGGGATAATGAAGATGAAGCAGGCTGCGCACCTGAATTCTTGCCCTCGCAGAGGGCTCTGCCTCACCCTTGTTAGTTGTTATTCAGGTGCTAATGGTGCTTCTACGTTTCACATGGCCTGTTCGATTGGTGTTCCCCGCTGGATGGGGCTCTGTAATGAACCGTAATGCATGGTGAGAAGTTCGCATAGCCCCTGCACCATTACTTTGTCTTCCTTAGCAGGAATAGGGGAAAAAAAAACACCTGCACAACCACTTGGCTTTTATTTTCAGAAATTTCTCTCTACATTCTACTTAGCTTGAAAGTTTGAATTTTTGCTGAATTTCTCTGCTGTAGTAGAGAGAAGTGAGCTTTTCCTTAGACTGTGTTGGCATGTCTATACACAAGCGTGTGCAGAAAGTGGCCATTGGGGTGGCAGGAGAGAGGAGGGGAGCAGAGCTCAGCTGGAAAGGCAGAGGGGCAGAGAACAGACGTAGCCTCAAATCTGCCTGGGACAGGGGAGAGAGGAAGCTCCTAAAGAGGTGTTTTGCCTTGGAGCAGGCTGTGTGCTGGCAGGGTTGAGGCTGGGCATTCATCCAGACTGGGCCACTCTATGAGTATCTGGCAGGTGCTTGCCCACGTCCCCTTCCCTTGGCAAGACTTCTTTCCTTCCTCCAGACACTAAAAAGTCCCATTGCTGCCTTCTCTATCAACCACGAAAATCTCCACGTCCTTGTTGATGATGGTGAGGTTCCCCTGTGCAACATGACCAGTGTCAAAGGGTCTTAAAAGAGGGAGATGCTTTCCCCTGTCAGGTCCAGGGGAAACCTGGACTTCCCTTGTCAGACCTTGCTTCAGCAGCACCTCTGCAATGCCTTGATGTATAGGCTTAGTCCTACAGTTCTGTTATGTTATATAGCATAGGTTTGAGGCACAGAGTAGAGGATTGGTGTGGAAAACTATTTTCTGTCTTATCAGAGTTATTTCTGTGATAAATGCATGTTTACACATGTGCACCCTTTCAGACTGTTAGAGAGTGATCTCTTTTAATCTCTTCAGTACCTCCCATACAATTCTGCACAGTCACCACCAAAATCAGTTATTGTGGAAAATCCTTCCCCTTCTGCCCCCTCACATTGCTAAAATCCAATTTTAGCCTGGGAAAAAATGATTTAAAGGATTCGTATGGGCAGGGTGAATTTTGTGACAGACTGGTCCTGGAAGCAGTCCTGCCTGTCAGCTGAGCCACTGCAGTATTTGTAATTTTTATGTATTAGTGATCTGGCACCTTTCTCTGGCATCTTATGCCATACAAAATTAGCCCAGCATATGGGTAGTGTAAATTGGAGGACATAGGTTTGAGTAATGAACAAACAGTGACTATGCTAATTGGCTTCACGGGTACAGAGTTCGGGGCCTGCAGAGTGGGACCACCTCAGTTGTTTTGCAATAAATAAATAATAAAAATGAGAGTCCCTGATTTGGGGATTTTTTGTTTTGTTTTGGCAATTGCAAATATTTCCAGCCTCCTACTTATTGTGATTAGAGGTTGTGTGCAGCCCAGCTCTCTGCATATTGTAATGAATGGCTCTTACAAATAGGTGAGCCAACATCTTTTTCCTTTGAGTTTTTAGTGTAGCTGTGGTTGATAACAAAGATCGACACATCCTAAGGTGTTCAAGTTTTAACATCAAAACAGTAAGGAAAGCAGGTATTACTGTGCTCATAACAGCTGTAAATATCTCATAAGGCTGAATATCAATTTTCAAAAAATAAAGCCTGCTATAAAAAGAAAACCCCAGAAAGATGTATTTTACAATAAGATTTATTTTACAAATTTCTACTGACTACAGTGCTTTCCAAGCCTGCCAGGCTGAAGTTTTTATTTTTTTAGCTGCAAGTGTTTTAATGACCCTCATTCTTCCTCTGTCTGATCCTAATTCTGCAGCCCATGGTCACTGCTGGCTTCTGTGCCAGAGTGACCTACTGCACCGACAAACGCTGACTCAGCAGAAACATTGACTCCCTTGCCCAGCCCTGTTCCTAAATCCCAGCTGGCAGAAGCTCCCAATTGCCGGCAGGGCTGAGCATGTTCTGTGTCCTTCCAAAAGTCCTGGGTCCTGCCGGGTGGGGAAGGTGGATCTGGCACGGAGTGGGAAGCCGGGATGCGTTCGGGAGGTCGTTCGCTGCTGCTTAGTTCCCTGTTCTCAGGGCAGTTCTTGCCAAACACTAGCATTGGGATTTAGTGCTTTTACTCTCTGCTACTTTAATGCAGGCTGAACTTTTGCAAAGTGAGTGCAAGCAATTTCAGTTATCCCCTCAATAAAAAAAAAAAAAAAAAAAAAAAAAA